>NW_026125990.1:0-285520 GCF_943737965.1 Phodopus roborovskii | reverse complement strand
ATCCTGGAGATGGTAAGGATGTGGGCAGCTTCTGAAAAGGTCAGAGTACCTAGTGTGAGACATATGACCCAGGAAATACAGGAGAGAGAGCCATTTTTAGAATTCTTAATATTTAAATAAAAATAATTATAATACTACAGCTTCATATACATTGTCGTATCAAAGTTTCAGTTTTACTTTCCAAAATTTTTATTTAGTAAGTGTGCATGCATTTGTTCCTGAGTGACAGGGCCTTCAGAACCCAGAGAGTGTATCAGGTCTCCTGTTAAGAGAGATTACAGATAGGTGTTAACCACCATGTGGATGCCGGGAATTGAACCAGGGCGTCCTCTAAGGGCAATAACCACTGAGCCAGCCCTTGGTGCCCCAAAGCCCTACAGAGCTGCATTTGTTCTGAAAGAGTGAATCCTATTGTGTTCTTTTGGGACTGTGGCTGATATGTCTTATTCAACCTTAGAGGTAGGTTTTCTCACCTGAGCAAAATGCTGTGGATTTTTAGACTTCAGAGGTAAAACTCTGTTTTCTAAAACCCAGGCCTTCAAGGGCTCAAAATCCTCATGGCTTTAATTTTTAAAAAAACAAAATTCCTCAAAGCTTTCGAAACATACTAAGAAGTTTGGACTTCATCTTGTGGGGAACTAGAAGCTCTAGAGGGTAGTTATGTAGCAATAGTAATCACCAAGTTTAGCAAATGATTGTAAGCTGCATGGCCTTCATATTAATAAGGTAAGAATATAGAATCTCGGGATGCACTTATTGGCCCACACCCATGCAGTCATGGCCCCCTCTTCTCCTCTTTAGGAAAGTGAATAAATGAACTTCAGTGTTGCGAGTGTCATAGATGCTATGAAAGTAAAGTCTGAAGAAAAGGGTTCTCCCACAAGCCAGAGCAGGCTCCTCTGAGCACTAAAGCTTGTCTGAAACCGTAAAACCACCCAAAAGAGAAACAAACACCTCAAAGAGCTGAATTCGCTCTACTGTCCAGTCCTCTACAGAGCTCTAAAGTTAAGGCATATGGAGGCCTTTTGAGAATTTGTTTCATTAAATACAGTCCATGTTGAGGACTAAGTTATTGTATAAATTATCTAAAGCAGAAGTAAATGTTAAAAATCATTTTTCCCAGTTTTGCGCTTCTCTTTAGTATCAGCTAAGGTCTTGTGGCCACACATGTCACTGTACATGCATGGTGAGAATGCAACATTTGGTTTGCACTAAATGTCTTCTCTCCAACCCTACCCAGTGATATGTTGAGAGCTCAAAATAGCCAAAATTGGAGTTATTTCCCTCTGAAATTAACAAGAAGTTGAGAGATTCTTCTGCAAAAGGAATATACATCTGTCAGTCTAACATTAATGTTCACACACTGCATCATTCTCTCCGTGCAGAGGTCCCCCACGACCACATTCTTTGTAAATGTAGTAGTCCATCACTCAATGAATCAGCTGACATAAAAGTTACCAAGTTCATGTTTAGGGTGGTGTGATGATCTGACTATTTTTTTGCATTTACTTGAACTGGGTGATTCTTTATACTACACACACACATACACACAAACACACACACACACACACACACACACACACACACACACACATCACAGACACAAAGGCAGAGAATATCACTTACTGAGCCTCAAATATTGGGATGTTTTCCCAAGGCAGCTAAGACAAGATACTGGTCTGGTCCCTGGTGTAAGGACTAAAAGAAGGGCACTACCACCATTGTACCAACAAATCCCATGGTAACTGTCCTGGGTGTCTTTCTGAGGTTTCCAGTTCCTAAATGTCACCTTGTGTCTAAGAAACCTACAGGAGAACTAATTTGTGATACCCAAAACATAAGTACATAGCTGGAGGCAGCAACAGCTGTTTGATCCAAACTATTCACCATCATGCCCTTAGGTAGACCCTCTACCTGGACAGCTGTGGCTGGAGATGGCTCACTGGGTAAAAGGTCAGGGACAGTGGCACATGACTTTTTATCCAAATACTGAGGAGGGGGACAATATGGAGAAAGGAGTATCCTGCAGTGCATTAACCAGACAGCCTAGCAGAATCCTTGAAATCCAGGTTCAGTGAAGGGCACTTTCTAGGCAGTAACTCAATCACTGCTGAGATTAGCTTTGCTATGGGTTTGACTCCTCAGAAATAGCTTCATGACCTTGGACTTGAGAAGAAAGAAGTTGGGACTTTTGTTGTTGTTTGGGTTTTTTTTGGTTTTGTTTTTGTTTTTTTGAGACAGGATTTATGTGTAATCACTATGTTCAACCAGGCTGATCTCGAAATCACAGATTCTCTGGTCCCTAAAGTGCTAGAATTAATGACATCTACTACTATCCTGGTAGGAAAAGGCTGTGTAAAGTAAGACATGAGGGAAAAAAAGGTCATGAAGGCAACCTTTTTAAAATATTGATAGATTAGTTTGTTTTTAATATTTATTTTTCTTTTGTATGTATATGACTGTGTGTTTGTATGAGCACATATAGGTGCCCTCCAAAAAAAAAAAAAAAAAAAAAGAACGATCATTACCCCCTACAACACCTGGAGTTACATGTGGTATTAAGCTCACCCTGTGGAGTCTGGAAAACAATCTGTCATCTTTCTGCTTACTTGGTTACTTTTTGAGATAGGGTCTCCAAAAAACAGGCTAGCCTTGAACTTCTATGTAGCTGTGTGAGCTGAGGATGACCTTGAACCTCTGATCTTCCTGCCTCTACCTCCCAAATACTGGGATTATAGGTAAACACCACCATACATAACCAGTTTCTGGAGAGCCAGGAATAGAGCCCAGGGTCTCATGCATGTTAGGCAAGCACTCTCTAAACACTGAGCTACATATATCTCCATCACAAATTGAACTTTCTGGAAGTTAATAATTCTCTCCAATAGAAGACACTTAAAATTGGCCAGAAAGACAACACAGTAAGGAATGAAACTGTTGGTATATAAAGCAGACATAGGGCCTGTAGCCAAAGTAGGGAAACAAGTGCAAACCAGTAGAAAAAAGACAGCCCAGTAAAAACCGATCAAGGGCTCAGGCAGACATTTCAGAAACCGCGGGGCTCTTTTGATGGCCCAGTGAGCATGTGGAAAGGTTGCAGACTTGTCAGTTGTCAGGGAAATCAACAGGAAAATGGAACCATCAGTGCACAGTCATAAGTCTACACAAAAATGTAAAAACTTAATGGCAGGGCCAGTGAAATGTAAGGTCTATTGCCTGGCTCCTTCAATTTGTCTCTGACTTTCACTCCTGCTATGGGACCCGCTCCCAATAAATGCTTGTTTGAAACACATACACAGAGAGACAGAGGGGTGGGGGAGGAGAATAAGAGAGAAAGAGGAACATGCTAGAAGGTGCACACTAGTTCTGTTCATAGTAGCCACAAACTGGAACAACACAAATATCCATCAGCATTAGAGTGGAATTAGGCATGGGTGAGGAAGAGGCCAAGGGAGATGGAGAAGCTTAAGGTCAAACTGAGGGCATCACAGGTGCTAGGGCAGTGCTCTGCTGCTGAGCTTCCAAACTCAACCTCTCTGTGCAAAAGTCATCTCACCTCTGTAGAGCCCTCAGTCCCTGTCTATCAGGTTCAAGTACTTATCCCTTTAAATTCTTCCCTCACCTCCTATTTAGGTGAACTAGGGGGTGTGTACCAATGGAAAGTGCCCCAGTAGATCAAAAGAAGGCAAGAACAAGGCATCCCTTAGCACTTAAATGTTCCTGCCATCTGAATGTAAGCTCTAGCGTGAGAGAGCTGTGTTTTCCTGTTGCACAGTGGTGCTTGATATATAAGTATTGCCATGGATGAATCCAAAAAGAGGCTGAGGAAATGTGATTCATTCCCTTTGCCAAAGAGGGCTGCCTACCTGCAGAGGCTCAGCAGGGTGGGTCTCCCCTTACCTCCTCTGGCAGGTGTTAATGAGATTAGCAATTAAAAGGCAGGCCAGCAGTGGCCAGACACCAGGAACTGACTGAGAGTCAGCTCAGGAAATGGAGAAGGCATGGCCTCAGTGAGGCAACCAGCTGTAGTTCCTGTTTGCCTGTATCCCCCTAGGCCATGGGCTTGGATAGGGTGGTGTTTCCCATACCTGTGCCAGATAGGACAGTGGAGTTGAGTGCCCACTAGCAGGATATGGGAGTTGCCTGGATACAGGTGTCAGTGATCCTTGATGCAGGTGGGATATATCACTTGTTCCTAGATATCCCAGGATGCCCTTACCTTCTGTTAAAAAGAGACATCCTGTCAAATGTAGGAGCCTGGATTTGTTTTGACTCTGAACAGCCATCAGTAACCGATAAACAGGGAAGGAGTGGATGGTCTGGCTGTCTAAAAGCTATGCGGGCCATGGCTGTACTGGTCAAAGACTCTGACATGTTAACTTAGGGGCAGAAAGTAACTACAATAGCCCCCCATGCACTGGTGAGCAGGAGAGCATTGTCCGGCAGCCCACAGAACAATGGATGTCCAATGCCCACATGAATCACTGATGCACTACCTGCCACTCTTCTGCCTGAGAAGACTGAAGAACAAGTCATTTGGGACTGTCATCACCTGCTGATTAAAGAGACAGGAGATTGCAAAGACCTTACAGTCTTCCCTCTGGCCATGGAAACACTAACTTGGTTCACTGATGGGAACCTTGTGAAAGGTAAAGAAAGGACTGGGACAAAGATGTGAACTAAACCTGCAGAGTTTGAGCCAGCAGCCTCCCAGAAGGAACCTCAGCATGAGAAGCTGAGCTCTTGGCCTTAACACAGGCCTTGCAAAAGCCAAAAAAAAGAAAAAAAATCTGTAAACCTGTACATGGGCAGCAGTTATGCTGTTATAACTGTCCATGTGCAAGGGACTATCTGTAAACAAAGGGGACTGGCTAAGATTTACTGTGAGCAAGTGAGAGAGCCAGAGATGAGTTGACACCTGCATTCCTCCACATTTTCTTCCCACTGTCCTGCTTGAGTCGCTGCTGTAATTCTCATTAGGGACAGTGACCTGGAGCATAAGCTAAGTAAGCCCCTTTCTGGCCTGCATTGTGTGTGGTCAGTGTTTTAGCACAGCAACAGATGCTCACCAGAACGGTAAGATAAGATTTTCTTCTTTTCAACTCTGGTGAAGTAAATGTATGTTTTATTGTTTATTTTCATCTCATTTGTTCTTTTGCCAAGATAGGCTCTTAGTAATACAGTCCTTTCTGTCCTTGAATTTGTGACTCCTGTCTCAAGCTTCTGAGTACTGAGCAAGGCATGTACCACTGGTTTGTATTTTTCACTAATTAAATATGAGATGGTTACATTTAATTCTCTTTATGTATACTTATTTGTTTTGAGGCAGGGTCTTGCTTTGTAGCCAAGCCCGCTTGAAGGTATTAGCAGTCATCTATCCATACTTCCAAGTGCTGCAATTATAAAGTTGTGTAGCAGAAATGGGAGGCATTGGTGTTTGTTTGAAAGACAGGGTAAGGAAACATAGAATAAATTGATTAATTTGAAAATTGCTTCAATTAAAAACTTGCACTACACATAGCTACCTAAATGCATGGGGCTTTTTTTGTAAAAGTAAAAAATTATATATGTTTAGGCTTATATTTTGTCATGTTCAAAAAACAAGCTGGTAGATATCTAAGACAGAGGAATATGTTGTCAGTTTAGCATTGCAAATGGAAAGCATTCTAGTTGGAGGAGGGATATATATGACAAATGTGGAAGGCAGTTACCCTATTCACCCTGCTTAAAATTTTTTCTTTTGTTTTACAGAGCATAATAATATTTTAACTTTAGAGAAATGGGAGGCATTGATGTTTGTTTGAAAGAGGGGTAAGGAAACATTGAATAAATTGATTAATTTGAAAACTGCTTCCCTCAAAGCCATGAAAACCTCAATTCACTCCTCACAATCCTTGAAAATTAATCCAGATTGCAGTGTTGTGGTTTATACCTTTAACACCAGTACTTTGGAGGCAGAGTCAGAGGCAGAAAGATCTTCAAAGGCCAGCCTGTTCTACAGAGTAAGTTTCAAGACAGCCAGGGCATCATATAGGAACCTTGTCTCGAGTGAAAAAACATAATGGTTGCATACACTTCTAACTTCAGCATTGAGAGGCAGAGATAGGTGGAATGAGAAACTCCATCTCCAAAATACGTAAAAATAAGACAGCAGCTTAAGATACATTGTGCAATTGCATGCCTTTTCTGCTCTTGAATAAGAGCAGGTTTCAGTTTCTAGCCCATGTGGTGGACTACAACTGTCCTGAACTGCTATTCCAGGGAAACCAGCACTGACTTGTGACTTCAGTGGTCACCAGATTCACAAGCAACACACTTAAATACATGAAGGAAAGAATCTCATAGTCTTGTAAGTTAGGCTTTATATCAAAAAACCAGAGTAGACATTATCACCCCAAACTTGATTTCTGTCCTCCATTCCTTCTTCATATATATGTCTGATCTACCATCCACCACCAGAGAATAAATGGGTACATAAGAGCCGAGTATATGTAGTGATACAAATAGTTGTTACCAGACAAACTTAAAACTTTTTTTGGCTCCTTTAATGATCAAACCTGTGTACCACTCAGCCATCCATCTGAAAATATGGGACACTAGGGAGAGCTGAATGATAATGTTGAGGTATCTCATGTTCCATTACTAGTAAAGTAGAATCATACCACCCATGTGTATAGATGGAATAATACCAATAGTCAGACTGCCTTTCAAAGGTAAGGATAATTGATCTTTCAAGAAGACCATGACATTAGACCATATTCCTTAAGTTAATATGATTGATGTAGATGTGCTACATGAAAAATCCTTTTTTTTTTTTTTTTTTTTTTTTTTTCTTAAACACTCAAGTTCACTCATGTGAATTTAGGCACATGAGAACCTTTGGAGTATACTAATCATATCTGTTTTTCTCTGAATATAAGGCAGTTTTTAAACAATGATTAGTGAAACTATATTTTTACAATATATAAATAATGTTCACTCTACTTCATTCTTTATCCACCAGGAATGGGGCAGGATCTACTGTATTCATGGTAATGGGCAAAGAGGTGATCATGGGAATATTAGTGTAAGTATTGAGTAATTTGAGTACTGTATTGAGAGTGAAAAACTGGCTGTGTTTATACTTGCAATACAGATTGTGCTGAGTACATATTGCTTTTGTCCCATTTGTGGGGATGGAATTTCATTAAGATTGTTGTTAACTTGGAGCAGGGCAATAATTCAGGTGTGTTTTACTACAGTATAAATTGGAGCAATCTGTATTTACTACCAAAGATATTACACGCAGGGCTATAATTCAGGGATATTTTACTACAGTAGGAATTGTAAAAGGGAGTTGAGCATGGTGACTGATACCTGTAATCTTAACCTGAAAAGGAGGTTGGAGTATCAGGACTCTAGTTATTTTTTTACCACATAGGAGAAGTCAAGCACGAAACAAAGTCATAATTGTTCTTTCTTGCTAGAAGTATTAGGTGATCCTTTTTTCATTTTTTTTCTGTTTCGCATAACTTACATTTTTGGCAGTTTATCTCTGTGTAATAGCCCTGCCCATCTTAGCCCATAGTTTGTATTCAAGGGTGGTCTCCAACTCACAGATAACCACTGCACTTCTGTCTCCCAAGTGCTACAATTAAAAAATTGTGACAACACCCGTGGCTTAAACTGCCTTGTATGTCAATTTAACCATTTGGCATTCATATTATTTTGTAGTTCCATTACCATCCTTGCACCTTGCTATAATCATATCTGGTTTCATTAAAAAAAAAAAAAAAAAAACAGACAAGTGTCGAATAACTAGAAAAGAATTGGACACTCATGTAGAATTCCTCAAAAAATGTAAAAAAGACAGAATTCATAAACAAAAACTACTCTTATAACAATATGAAGAACTATGTAAACTTCTTCATAGGCCTATGTATGATGCGCATATTACCTCTGACTCCACCATAGAGAAGCTGAACCTGTTCCAACAACATGTGGCAACTTTGAGGCAAACAAAGGTATGCTGCTGCATTCATTACCCCATGAAATTTCATTGGACTTTTATGTATCTCAAAACAATTTTGATTGTTTTAAGAATTTAGGAATTGACAGTTTGTCAATATTAATAACAAATCATATTGTGTATGAGAAAATTGGAACTAACTTCAGATTCAAGTTTTGAAAAAGATGGAGTGTGTCAATTTCAAAGTGTATTATCTGTGTCATTGCAGAGTATCGTGGCACTACATACATTGCTTTTGCAGGTAATATGTGTTCAGATTATGCAGTATCAATTCACTTGTATTTATCAATTTGAAAAACCTGACAGCTTTTGCCTTAATTCTAAATAAGGAGCCAGTTTGTATTAAGGGATGCTGAGGTAGGCATCACTTCAGTTTTAGACCAGCCTTGTACACAAAGTGAGTTTGGGGACAGGCAGGGATACACAGGGAAACCCTTTCTCGAGTAAACAAACAGAAAAGGCACATACAGGGATATAATAGGTGAAGACAACCAACCACAATACAATATGGAATATATCTGTTTGTTTACTGTGTGTGTGTGGGTGGGTGGGTGGGTGGGTGGGTGTGGGTGTGGTTGTGGGTGTGAGTGTTTATATTATGGGGAGAGAGAGAACAGAAGCACAGATAGATACAGACAGAACAATAGAGAGATCACATGTCAAAGTCCATTCAATTCCAATTGTCCATCTTATTTATCAGGTTCACATTTATGAAGGTAGACTTTTCTGCCACTGAGACTTACAGATCTCTCTCACCTTTCCAGTGCTATTATGTAGTTGGACTTTCTTGTCAGATTTTCTTGGAACAATCCATCCCCAAATAATGACACAGACATTTCTAAATTATGAATGATTGGCCTTTAACTTAACCTTGTTCCCAACAATTTCCTATACCTTAACAAATGTCTATTAGCCTATTGTCTATTATTCTGTATTCGCAGCTCCTTCCATGTCTTCCTGGCATGGGTCCAGGCCTAGATTCATTCCCCTGAGTTTTTCTCCCAGCCCAGCAATCCTGCCTAAACATTCCTTTTGAGCAATTGGCCGTTTAACTTTTTATTAAACCAATTAAGGGCCTTAGGCAGGCAAGGTAAAAAGCACCCTATTTTCACATAATGATCAAATGTCCCACAAGTTTAACTTTTAATCATCCCCTTCTAGATTTAGCATTTTGCTTGATCTCAGGTCCTTCGTGTTTGTACTTTATTGACTGAGATACCTACTCAGGCCCTATTTTGTTTTGTTGGTAATAGAGGCTGAACTTAAATCTCTTAGTATCAGGAATTCTAGACACTAGCCAATAACCCCTAATTATAGCCCATAATTTACTACTTTTTAGTTTTGAAACAAAATCTACCTCAATTTTGTGTGAATAAGAAATGTAATAAAAATTAATTATTGTCTCAGAATGCATATCACTAGCCATTTTAACTAAACTAATGCTTATTTATGTTAACAATATAAAATTTTATTCCTGAGATGATCATGGTGTTTCATGCCTTTGAACCCAGGACTCAGGAGCCAAAAGCATGAATCTCAATGAATTCCAGGCCAGTCACAAATACATAATGAGGCCCTTTCTTAAAAACACATCAATGGAAGAGACAGAAGCCTAAAAGTTGAAGCACACTGACTGTACTTACAGAGGATATGAGTTAAATCCCACCAACCAGATGGTAGCTCACGACCATCTACAATCAGATCTGTTGCCCTCTTCTTTTCTACCAGCAGACATTCAAGTAGGGTACTACATATGACAAAATAACTTTTAAAAATGAAATAAAATGTCCTACTGGTTACTTGAAACCCATCACTGGGCCTCTGCTAGAGTTCCCTCAGCTAAAGACCGCCAAATACTTGTTAGATCCCCATATCCTCTTGGGAAAATCCTGAGTCCATGCATGCCAGATGTTTTTAAAATTAGTTCATGATTTTTTACATGTAGATCCTTGTTCTCTATATCTCCCTCAATTCCTTCCCTTCCTCTTATCATCTGTTGCCCCCTCACATTCACCCTGACCACCCTGCCATCCTATTCACCCACAATCAATACCTAGGGCTAGGCCATCCAAGTGGGGTCATGTATTTCTGACAGCGCATTTGAAGTGTTGATTAGAATATCTCTTCTATATCTAGGTTTAGGGGGTATCCCTGGATTAGGGGTATGTGTCCTCAAGGTCCTTTTGCGCTCCAGGAATACATCCAGGTCCCACTGTCTGAACTCCATTAGACAGCTCACACCTTCTAGCTGATACCGATCTCAGGGGTCTGAGTCAGTTCCATGCTGGATTCACAGCTATCAGTCTGTGGTCCTATTAGCTCCTCCTTCATCAGGTCAGCTGTCTCAATGTGTTTCTGCAACTCGATCTTGTCCTCTCTCTCTCTCTCTGCATCTGGATTCTAGTTAGACGCAGTGTTTACTTCTGGGTGTTTGCTTCTGTTTTCTACAGAGACTAGATGAGGGCTCCATGTAGTTAGTTGCTGATCTCATATTCAGGGAAGGTCAATAATGGAAGCCTTTCCACTGTTGCTCAGATTGTTAGTTGGAGTCTGTCTTGTAGGTCTCTAGATATAACTTTAGGTACAACTTTCTCTTCAAACCAATAATGACTTGCTCTTTTATGTTCTCTCCCTCTCTACCATGTTCTACTTTTTGTGCCTGGGTTACCTCATTCATGATTATTTCTTCAAGTGCCATCCACTTGTCTGTGCATTTCAAGATTCCATTTTTTCTGTCTATTAGTAGTCCATTGTGTAGATGTGCCACAAGTTCTTTATCCATTCTTCACTTGAGAGGCATCTGGGTAGCTTCTAGGTTCTTGCTATTACAAATAATGCTGCTATACATATAATTAAACACTTGTCTCTGTTGCATGAATGTGGATAATTTGGGTATATGGCTATGAGTGGGATTGCCAGGTCCTGTGGTAAACCAATTCCCATCTTGCTGAGGAACTGCCATAGCTATCTTGAAAATGGCTGTACAAGTTTGATCTCCCAAAATCAGTGGAGGAGTGTTACCCTTTCTACACATCCTGTCCAGCAGTACTCAGGAGCCAAAAGCATGAATCTCAATGAATTCCAGGCCAGTCAAAATTACATAATGAGGCCTTTTCTTCAAACACAACAATGGAATGGATAGATGGCTAAGTTCAAGCACACTGATTGTACTTACAGAGGATATGAATTACTTCCCACCAACCAGATGGTAGTTCACAACCATCTACAATGAGATTGTTGCCCCTCTTATTTTCTACCAGGAGATATTCAAGTAGGATATTAAATATGATAAATAATTTTTAAATGAAACAAAACGTCCTACTGGATACTTGAAACCCATCACTGGGCCTCTGCTAGAGTTCCCTCAGCTAAAGACCTCAAGATCTCTCTTAGATCCACTAATCCTCTTGGGAACATTCTGAGTCCCTACATACTGAATTTTTTTAAATTATTATTGTTTATTTTACATGTCGATTCCTATCCCTCACTCGATACCCTCCTCCCTCTTACATTCTCTCCTCCTTTACATTCACCCTGACCACCTCCCCTTCCATTCACCCCCTCTCCAATATGGGGCTATGCCATCCAGGTAAGGTCATGTATTTCTGACATTGAGAGTTCAGTTTAAGGTATGGTTAGAGTTATGGTGAGCATTATGGTTGGTGGTAGCGTTAGTGTTGGGTTCCTGAAGCCCAGGAAAGGAGAGAGAGCCCATGGGGAAAATAACAGGAAAGGAAAGTAACGTTCAGATAGAAGAGAGTTTCCCCTTAGCAGTCTATGTAATTATTTGGGACCTTTGCTAAGCAATCAGTGGGATAAGAGATGTGGGAAGAAACATTTGAGGCACCCATAGATAATGTGACCCAGAGCCATAGGTCAACACCTCTACCAGAGTTGATTAATAAAGGAGTAGAGCCGTGCTGATGTCATGCACCTGGGCTTGCCCAAGGATCCAGAGCTCTTGGGGATTGTCCTGCAGAAGCAATGGGGGAAATGTGGGTAGGAGCAAGATGTGTAAACTGATGGACTACCTGTGAGGTCTAGACAGAGAGGGAAACTTTGGAAAAACACGGAGGGCCAGAATCAGGGTTTGGTGTGATAGCAGAACCTGGAGCCCAGAGACAGAAAGGTGAAACAGGAGCCCAGATCTGAAGAAGGCACATGGGTTTCCCATCCTGTAGTGATTGTTGCCTCAAGGGATGGAGTCACCTTTGATACATGTGAACTTCCTGGAAGATGATGAGGAGCTCTAGCTCTGTAGAACCCTGACATGCCCTTGGTCAGCACCCAAAGAGGAAGCGGAGGCAAGGAGCAAGTCCTATCCTTTTCTGAGGAAGCAGTGCAGCATGCAAAGTAGGGCTCCATTCCACACAGCTGCCTGCAGTCTAAGCATAGAGAGGAATGCTGCATGCCAGGAGTTATAACTGAAAGTCCAGGCCAAGACTGCCTTGTGGAAATTGTACAAGGATGTTCTGTGTTTTCCCACTCCACACACAGAAGCCACCAGCTACAAGTGGCTAAATATTTGTCATGATAAACAGTCAATTCCAGGCTCTTTCTTGACAAAAAATAGGCTTATCTGCAAGTTTGTGGTGTTGAGGAACACTTGGCAAGTGAAATTCCACATGAAGATGCTATGTACACTAGGTACTTTAGTGAGACTACCCTGGACGTAATATCAAAATCCTGGAGATTTTAAGGATGTGGGCAGCTTCTGAAAAGGTCAGGGTTCCTAGTGTGAGACATATGACCCAGGAAATACAGGAGAAGAGCCATTTTTAAATTCTTAATATTTATCTAAAAATACATAATTAAAACTATAGCTTCATATACATAGTAGTATCAAAGTTTCAGTTTTACTTTCCAAAATTTTTATTTCGTAAATGTGCATGCATTTGTTCCTGAGTGACAGGAGCATTCAGAACCCAGAAGAGGGTATCAGGTCTCCTGTTAAAAGAATTACAGATAGGTGTGAACTACCATGTGGATGCTAGGAATTGAACCAGGCGTCCTCCTAGGGCATTAACCACTGAGCCATCCCTTGGTGCCCCAAGCCCTGCAGAGCTGCATTTGTTCTGAAAAGTGAATCCTATGTGTTTTTTGGGACTGTGGCTGATATGTCTTGTTCAACCTTAGAGGTAGGTTTCTCACCTGAAGCAAAATGCTGTGGATTTTTAGACTTCAGAGGTAAAACTCTGTTTTCTAAAACCCAGGTATGCAAGGCTCAAATTCCTCAGGGCTTAATTTAAAAAAAAACAAAATTCCTCAAAGCTTTCCAAACATACTAAGAAGTTTGGACTTCATCTTGTTGGGAACTAGAAGCTCTAGAGGGTAGTTAGGTAGCAATGGAAATCACCAAGTTTAGCAAATGATTGAAAGCTGCATGGCCTTCATATTAATAAGGTAAGAATATAGAATCTCGGGATGTACTTATTGGCCCACACCCATGCAGTCATGGCCCCCTCTTCTCCTCTTTAGGAAAGTGCATAAATGAACTTCAGTGTTGCGATTGTCATAGATGCTATGAAAGTAAAGTCTGAAGAAAGGGTTCTCCCACAAGCCAGAGTAGGCTCCTCTGAGCACTAAAGCTTGTCTGAAACCTCAAAACCACCTGAAAGAGAAACAAACACCTCAAAGAGCTGTATTTGCTCTACTGCCCCATCCTCTACAGAGCTCTGAGTAACCAGTTAGGGCACATGGAGGGCTTTTGAAAATTTGTTTCATTAAATGCAGTCCATGTTGAGGACTAAGTTATTGTATAAATTATCTAAAGCAGAAGTAAATGTTAAAAATCATTTCCAGTTATTTGCTTCTCTTTAGTATCAGCTAAGGTCTTGTGGCCACACATGTCACTGTATGTGCATGGTGAGAATGCAACATGTGTTTTGCCACTAAATGTCTTCTCCCCAACCATACCCGGTGATAAGGTGGAAGCTCAAAATAGCCTAAATTTGAGGTATTAGCACAGAAATTAACAAGCAGATGAGAGATTCTTCTGCAAAAAGTCAATATACTTCTGTCAGTCTAACATTAATGTTCACACACTGCATCACTCTCTCAGTGCAGAGGTCTCCTATGACCACACTCTTTGTAAATGTAGTAGTCCATCACTCAATGAATCAGCTGACATAAAAGTTACCAAGTTCATGTTTAGGGTGGTGTGATGATCTGACTATTTTATTTGCATTTACTTGGACTGGGTGATTCTTTATACTACACACACACAAACACACACACACACACACACACACACACACACACACACACACCATAGAGACACAAAGGCAGAGAATTTCACTTACTGAGCCTCAAATATTGGAATGGCTTCCCAAGGCAGCTAAGACCAGATGCTGGCCTGGTCCCTGGTGTCAGGACTGAAAGAAGAGCACTGCCACCATTGTACTAACAAATGCCTTGGTAACTGTCCTGAGTATCTTTCTGAGGTGTCCAGTTCCTAAATATCACTATGTGACTAAGAACCCTACAGGAGAACTAATTTGTGATACCCAAAACATAAGTACATAGCTGGAGGCAGCAACAGCTGTTTGATCCAAACTATTCACCATCATGCCCTTAGGTAGACCCTCTACCTGGACAGCTGTGGTTGGAGATGGCTCATTGGGTAAAAGGTCAGGGACAGTGGCACATGACTTTTTCTCCAAATACTGAGGAGAGGGACAATATGGAGACAGGAGTCTCCTGCAGTGCATTAACCAGACAGCCTAGCAGAATCCTTGAGATCCATGTTCATTGAAGGGCACTTTCTAGGCAGTAACTCAATCACTGCTGAGATTAGCTTTGCTATGGGTTTGACTCCTCAGAAATAGCTTCATGACCTTGGACTTGAGAAGAAAGAAGTTGGGACTTTTGTTATTGTTTGGGTTTTTTTTGGTTTTGTTTTTGTATTTTTGAGACAGGATTTATATGTAATCACTATGTTCAACCAGGCTGATATCGAAATCACAGATTCTCTGGTCTCTCAAGTGCTAGAATTAAAGACATCTACTACTATCCTGGTAGGAAAAGGCTGTGTAAAGTAAGACATGAGGGAAAAAAAGGTCATGAAGGCAACCTTTTTAAAATATTGATAGATTAGTTTGTTTTTAATATTTATTTTTCTTTTGTATGTATATGACTGTGTGTTTGTACAAAAACATATAGGTGCCCACCAAAAAAAAAAAAAAAAAGCATCAGAACCCCTACAACACCTGGAGTTACATGTGGTAGTAAGCTCACCCTGTGGAGTCTGGAAACCAATCTGTCATCTTTCTGCTTACTTGGTTACTTTTTGAGATAGGGTCTCCAAAAACAGGCTAGCCTTGAACTTGCTATGTAGCTGTGTAGCTGAGGATGACCTTGAACCTCTGATCTTCCTGCCTCTACCTCCCAAATACTGGGATTATAGGTAAACACCACCATACATACCCAGTTTCTGGAGAGCCAGGAATAGAGCCCAGGGTCTCATGCATGTTAGGCAAGCACTCTCTAAACACTGAGCTACATATATCTCCATCACAAATTGAACTTTTTGGAAATTAAGAATTCTCTCCAATAGAAGACACTTAAAATTGGCCAGAAAGGCAACACAGTAAGGAATGAAACTGTTGGTATATAAAGCAGACATAGGGCCCGTAGCCAAAGTAGGGAAACAAGTGCAAACCAGTAGAAAAAGACAGCCCAGTGAAAACCGATCAAGGGCTCAGGCAGACATTTCAGAAACCGCGGGCTCTTTTGAGCAAGTGGAAAGGTTGCAGACTTGTCAGTTGTCAGGGAAATCAACAGGCAAATGGAACCATCAGTGCACAGTCATAAGTCTGCACAAAAATGTAAAAACTTAATGGCAGGGCCAGGGAAAAAGTAAGGTCACTTGCCTGGCTCCTTCAATTTGTCTCCTGACTTCCACTCCTGCTATGGGACCCGCTCCCAATAACTGCTTGTTTGAAACACATACACAGAGAGACAGAGTGGTGGGGGAGGAGAATAAGAGAGAAAGAGGAACATGCTAGAAGGTGCACACTAGTTCTGTTCATAGTAGCCACAAACTGGAACAACACAAATATCCATCAGCATTAGAGTGGAATTAGGCATGGATGAGGAAGAGGCCAAGGAGATGGAGAAGCTTAGGGTCAAACTGAGGGCCTCACAGGTGCTAAGTCAGTGTTCTGCTGCTGAGCCTCCAAACTCAACCTCTCTGTGCAAAAGTCATCTCACCTCTGTAGAGCCCAGAGTCCCTGTCTATCAGGTTCAAGAACTTATCCCTTTAAATTCTTCCCTCATCTCCTATTTAGGTGAACTAGGTGGTGTGTACCAATCGAAAGTGCCCCAGTAGATCAAAAGAAGGCAAGAACAAGGCATCCCTTAGCACTTAAATGTTCCTGCCATCTGAATGTCAGCTCTAGCGTGAGAGAGCTGTGTTTTCCTGTTGCACAGTGGTGCTTGATATATAAGTATTGCCATGGATGAATCCAAAAAGAGGCTGAGGAAATGTGATTCATTCCCTTTGCCAAAGAGGGCTGCCTACCTGCAGAGGCTCAGCAGGGTGGGTCTCTCCTTAAGGCCTCTGGCAGGTGTTAATGAGATTAGCAATTAAAAGGCAGGCCAGCAGTGGCCAGACACCAGGAACTGACTGAGAGTCAGCTCAGGAAATGGAGAAGGCATGGCCTCAGTGAGGCAACCAGCTGTAGTTCCTGTTTGCCTATATCCCCTATGCCATGGGCTTGGATAGTGTGGTGTTTCCCATACCTGTGCCAGATAGGACAGTGGAGTTGAGTGCCCACTAGCAGGATACGGGATTGCCTGGATACAGGTGTCAGTGATCCTTGATGCAGGTGGGATATATCACTTGTTCCTAGATATCCCAGGATGCCCTTACCTTCTGTTAAAAAGAGACATCCTGTCAAATGTAGGAGCCTGGATTTGTTTTGACTCTGAACAGCCATCAGTAACCGATAAACAGGGAAGGAGCTTGATCCTGTAGGCAGTGGATGGTCTGGCTGTCTAAAAGCTATGGATGCCATGGCTGTACTGGTCAAATACTCTGACATGTTAACTTAGGGGCAGAAAGTAACTACAATAGCCCCCCATGCACTGGTGAGCAGGAGAGCATTGTCCGGCAGCACACAGAACAATGGATGTCCAATGCCCACATGAATCACTGATGCACTACCTGCCACTCTTCTGCCTGAGAAGACTGAAGAACAAGTAATTTGGGACTGTCATCACCTGCTGATTAAAGAGACAGGAGATTGCAAAGACCTTACAGTCTTCCCTCTGGCCATGGAAACACTAACTTGGTTCACTGATGGGAACCTTGTGAAAGGTAAAGAAAGGACTGGGACAAGGATGTGAATGAAACCAGCAGAGTTTGAGCCAGCAGCCTGCCAGAAGGAAACTCAGCATGAGAAGCTGAGCTCTAGTCCTTAACACAGGCCTTGCAGCTGGCCAAAGAAAAGAAAAAAAAATCTGTAAACCTGTACATGGGCAGCAGTTATGCTGTTATAACTGTCCATGTGCAAGGGGCTATCTGTAAACAAAGGGGACTGGCTAAGCTTTACTGTGAGCAAGTGAGAGAGCCAGAGATGAGCTGACACCTGCATTCCTCCACATTTTCTTCCCACTGTCCTGCTTGAGTCGCTGCTGTAATTCTCATTAGGGACAGTGACCTTGAGCATAAGCTAAGTAAGCCCCTTTCTGGCCTGCATTGTGTGTGGTCAGTGTTTTAGCACAGCAACAGATGCTCACCAGAATGGTAAGATATGATTTTGTTCTTTTCAACTCTGGTGAAGTAAATGTATGTTTTATTGTTAATTTTCATCTCATTTGTTCTTTTGCCAAGATAGGCTCTTAGCAATACAGTCCTTTCTGTCCTTGAATTTGTGACTCCTGTCTCAAGCTTCTGAGTACTGAGATGGTTACATTTAATTCTCTTTACGTATACTTTGGGCAGGGTCTTTGGTGGGCGGGGGCAGGGGGCTGGGTATTAGCAGTCATCTGTCCATACTCCCAAGTGCTGTAATTATAAACTTGCATAGAGAAATGGGAGGCATTGGTGTTTTTTTTAAAAGGGGGGTAAGGAAACATTGAATAAATTGATTAATTTGAAAACTGCTTCAATTATAAACTTGCACTACACATAGCTACCTAAATGCATGGGGCTTTTTTTTTTTTTTTTTTTTTTTTTTTTTTTTTGCATATAGAGTATTTTTTATTTAATTTTATATAACAAAGTCCAATTAAATGAAAACAAACATTTATACACAATATTTGGGAATTTGGGCGTCGTTCTTTCCAAACTACTTCCTGCTGGTAAGGGGCGCTGTCTTGGGGGATCCGAAGAAGATTCAGATATCCTAGCTGTTGTCTGTAGGGCTGTTTTGCCCAGCTGTTTGGAATGTAGGATCAGCTTGTACTCTGTTTCAGGCAGTCTGGTGTGATCAAACCACATTAGTCTGGAAGGAATCCACATCTTTTCATTTTCTGTGGAAACAAAAATAGAAATATTTTTCCCCCAGTAACTTGTTCTTCAACTTAAATTTTGGAGTCAAAGCTTTTTTTTTTTTATTATTATTATTTTACATGTCGATCCCAGTTCCCTCTCCCTCCCTCCCTCCCTCCCCCAATCCCCCCCCCTCCCTCCCTCCCCCCCCTTTGCCCTCTCTACCCTCTCGCATGGGGCTTTTTGTAAAAGTATCAAATTATATATGTTTAGGCTTATATTTTGTCATGTTCAAAAAACAAGCTGGTAGGTATCTAAGACAGAGGAATATGTTTTCAGTTTAGCATTGCAAATGGAAAGCATTCTAGTTGGAAGAGGGATATATATGACAAATGTGGAAGGCAGTTACCCTATTCACCCTGCTTACAATTTTTTTCTTTTGTTTTACAGAGCATAATAATATTTTAACTTCAGAGAAATGGGAGGCATTGGTGTTTGTTTGAAAGAGGGGTAAGGAAACATTGAATAAATTGATTAATTTGAAAACTACTTCCCTCAAAGCCATGAAAACCTCAATTCACTCCTCACAATTCTTGAAAATTAATCCAGATTGCTGGGTTGTGGATTATGCCTTTAACACCAGTACTTTGGAGGCAGAGTCAGAGGCAGAAAGATCTTCAAAGGCCAGCCTGTTCTACAGAGTAAGTTTCAAGACAGCCAGGGCATCATATAGGAACCTTGTCTCGAGTGAAAAAACATAATGGTTGCATATACTTCTAACTTCAACATTGAGAGGCAGAGATAGGTGGAATGAGAAACTCCATCTCCAAAATAGGTAAAAATAAGACACTAGCTTAAGATACATTTTGCAATTGCATGCCTTTTCTGCTCTTGAATAAGAGCAGGTTTCAGTTTCTAGCCCATGTGGTGGACTACAACTGTCCTGAACTGCTATTCCAGGGAAACCAGCACTGACTTGTGACTTCAGTGGTCACCAGATTCACAAGCAACACTCTTAAATACATGAAGGAAAGAATCTCATAGTCTTGTAAGTTAGGCTTTATATCAAAAAACCAAGTAGACAGTATCACCCCAAACTTGATTTCTGTCCTCCATTCCTTCTTCATATATATGTCTGATCTACCATCCACCACCAGAGAATAAATGGGTACATAAGAGCCGAGTATATGTAGTGATACAAATAGTTGTTACCAGACAAATTTAAAACTTTGTGGCTCCGTTAATGATCAAACCTGTGTACCACTCAGCCATCCAGGATGATTCTGAAAATATGGGACACTAGGGAGAGCTGAATGATAATGTTGAGGTATCTCGTGTTCCATTACTAGTAAAGTAGAATCATACCACACATGTCTGTAGATGGAATAATACCTATAGTCAGAATGCCTTTCAAAGGTAAGGATAATTGATCCTTCAAGAAGACCATGACATTAGACCATTTTCCTTAAGTTAATATGATTGATGTAGATGTGCTACATGAAAAATCCTTTTTTTTTTTTTTTTTCTTAAACACTCAAGTTCACTCATGTGAATTTAGGCACATGAGAACCTTTGGAGTATACTAATCACATCTGTTTTCTCTGAATATAAGGCAGTTTTTAAACAATGATTAGTGAAACTATATTTTTACAATATATAAATAATATTCACTCTACTTCATTCTTTATCCACCAGGAATGGGGCAGGATCTACTGTGTTCATAGTAATGGGCAAAGAGGTGATCATGGGAATATTAGTGTAAGTATTGTGTAATTTGTGTACTGTATTGACAGTGAAAAACTGGCTGTGTTTATACTTGCAATACAGACTGTGCTGAGTACATATTGCTTTTGTCCCATTTGTGGGGATGGAATTTCATTAAGATTGTTGTTAACATGGAGAAGGGCAATAATTCAGGTGTGTTTTAGTACAGTATAAATTGGAGCAATCTGTATTTACTACCAAAGATATTACACGCAGGGCTATAATTCAGGAATATTTTACTACAGTAGGAATTGTAAAAGGGAGTTGAGCATGGTGACTGATACCTGTAATCTTAACCTGAAAAAGAGGTTGGAGTATCAGGACTCTAGTTATTTTTTTACCACATAGGAGAAGTCAAGCACGAAACCAAGTCATAATTGTTCTTTCTTGCTAGAAGTATTAGGTGATCCTTTTTTCATTTTTTTCTGTTTGGCATAACCTACATTTTTGGCAGTTTATCTCTGTGTAATAGCTCTGCCTATCTTAGCCCATAGTTTGTATTCAAGGGTGGTCTCCAACTCACAGATAACCACTGCACTTCTGTCTCCCAAGTGATACAATTAAAAAATTGTGACACCACCCGAGGCGTAAACTGCCTTGTATGTCAATTTAACCATTTGGCATTCCTATTATTTTGTAGTTCCATTACCATCCTTGCACCTTACTATAATCATATCTGGTTTCATTAAAAAAAAAAAAACAAAACAGACAAGTGTCCATTAACTAGAAAAGAATTGTACACTCATGTAGAATTCCTCAAAAAATGTAAAAAAGACAGAATTCATTAACATAAACTACTCTTATAACAATATGAGGTACTATGTAAACTTCTTCATAGGCCTATGTATGATGCGCATATCACCTCTGACCCCACCGTAGAGAAGCTGAACCTGTTCCAACAACATGTGGCAACTTTAAGGCAATCAAAGGTATGCTGCTGCATTCATTCCCCCATGAAATTTCATTGGACTTTTATGTATCTCATAACAATTTTGATTGTTTTAAGAATTTAGGAATTAACAGTTTGTCAATATTAATAACAAATCATATTGTGTATGAGAAAATTGGAACTAACTTCAGATTCAAGTTTTGAAAAAGATGGAGTGTGTCAATTTCAAAGTGTATTTTCTGTGTCATTGCAGAGTATTGTGGCACTACATACATTGCTTTTGCAGGTAATATGTGTTCAGATTATTCAGTATCAATACACTTCTATTTATCAATTTGAAAAACCTGACAGCTTTTGCCTTAATTCTAAATAAGGAGCCAGTTTGTATTAAGGGATGCTGAGGTAGGCATCACTTCAGTTTTAGACCAGCCTTGTACACAAAGTGAGTTTGGGGACAGGCAGGGATACACAGGGAAACCCTTTCTCGAGTAAACAAACAGAAAAGGCATATACAGGGATAGAATAGGTGAAGACAACCAACCACAATACAATATGGAATATATCTGTTTGTTTACTCTGTATGTGTGTGTGTGTGTGTGTGTGTGGGTGGGTGGGTGTGGGTGTGGGTGTGTGTGTTATGTTATGGGGAGAGAGAGACAGAAGCAAAGATAGATAGAGACAGAACAATAGAGAGATCACATGTCAAAGTCCATTCAATTCCAATTGTCCATCTTATTTATCAGGTTCACATTTATGAAGGTAGACTTTTCTGCCACTGAGACTTACAGATCTCTCTCACCTTTCCAGTGCTAATATGTAGTTGGAATTTCTTGTCAGATTTTCTTGGAACAATCCATCCCCAAATAATGACACAGACATTTCTAAATTATGAATGATTGGCCTTTAACTTAACCTTGTTCCCAACAATTTCCTATAACTTAACAAATGTCTATTAGCCTATAGTCTATTATTCTGTATTAGCAGCTCCTTCCTTGACTTCCTGGCATGGGTCCAGGCCTAGATTCATTCCCCTGAGTTTTTCTCCCAGCCCAGCAATCCTGCCTAACCTTTCCTTTTGAGCAATTGGCCGTTTAACTTTTTATTAAACCAATTAAGTGCTTTAGGCAGGCAAGGTAAAAAGCACCCTATTTTCACATAATGATCAAATGTCCCACAAGTTTAACTTTTAATCATCCCCTTCTAGATTTAGCATTTTGCTTGATCTCAGGTCCTTCGTGTTTGTACTTTATTGACTGAGATACCTACTCAGGCCCTATTTTGCTTTGTTGGTAATAGAGGCTGAACTTAAATCTCTTAGTATCAGGAATTCTAGACACTAGCCAATAACCCCAATTATAGCCCATAATTTACTACTTTTTTTAATTTAGAAACAAAATCTACCTCAATTTTGTGTGAGTAAGAAATGTAATAAAAATTAATTATTGTCTCAGAATGCATAGCACTAGCAATTTTAACTAAACTAATGCTTATTTATGTTAACAATATAAAATTTTATTCCTGAGATGATCATGGTGTTTCATGCCTTTGAACACAGGACTCAGGAGCCAAAAGTATGAATCTCAATGAATTCCAGGCCAGTCACAGATACATAATGAGGCCCTTTCTTAAAAACACAACAATGGAACAGACAGAAGACTAAAAGTTGAAGCACACTGACTGTACTTACAGAGGATATGAGTTAATTCCCACCAACCAGATGATAGCTCACGACCATCTACAATCAGATCTGTTGCCCTCTTCTTTTCTACCAGCAGACATTCAAGTAGGGTACTACATATGACAAAATAACTTTTAAAAATGAAATAAAATGTCCTACTGGTTACTTGAAACCCATCCCTGGGCCTCTGCTAGAGTTCCCTCAGGTAAAGACCGCCAAATACTTGTTAGATCCCCATATCATCTTGGGAACATCCTGAGTCCATGCATGCCGGATATTTTTTAAAATTAGTTCATGATTTTTTACATGTAGATCCTTATTCCCTATATCTCCCTCAATTCCTTCCCTTCCTCTTATCATCTGTTGCCCCCTCACATTCACCCTGACCACCATGCCATCCTATTCACCCACAATCAACACATAGGGCTAGGCCATCCAAGTGGGGTCATGTATTTCTTACAGCGCATTTGAAGTGTTGATTAGAATATCTCTTCTATATCTAGGTTTAGGGTGTATCCCTGGATTGGGGGAATGTTTCCTCAAGGTCCTTTTGCGCTCCAGGAATACATCCAGGTCCCACTGTCTGAACTCCATTAGACAGCTCACACCTTCTAGCTGATATCCATCTCAGGGGTCTGAGTCAGTTCCATGCTGGATTCACAGCTATCAGTCTGTGGTCCTATTAGCTCCTCCTTCATCAGGTCAGCTGTCTCAATGTGTTTCTGCAACTCGATCTTGTCCTCTCTCTCTCTGCATCTGGATTCTAGTTAGACACAGTGTTTACTTATGGGTGTTTGCTTCTGTTTTCTAGAGAGACTAGATGAGGGCTCCATGTAGCCCATATGATGGTTGTTGATCTCATTTTCAGGGAAGGTCAATAATGGAAGCCTTTCCACTGTTGCTCAGATTGTTAGTTGGAGTCAGTCTTGTAGGTCTCTAGATGTAACTTTAGGTTCAATTTTCTATTCAAACCAATAATGACTTGCTCTTTTATGTTCTCTCCCTCTCTACCATGTTCTACTTTTTGTGCCTGGGTTACCTCATTCATGATTGCTTCTTCAATTATTATCCACTTGCCTGTGCATTTCCAGATTCCATTTTTTCTGTTGATTAGTAGTCCATTGTGTAGATGTGCCACAAGTTCTTTATCCATTCTTCAGTTGAGAGGCATCTGGGTAGATTCTAGGTTCTTGCTATTAAAATAATGCTGCTATAGGTATAAATAAACACATTTTTTGTTGCATGAATGTGGATAATTTGTGTATATGCCTATGAGGGGGGATTGCCAGGTCCTGTGGTAAACCAATTCCCATCTTGATGAGGAACTGCCATAGCTATCTTGAAAATGGCTGTACAAGTTTGAACTCCCAAAATCAGTGGAGGAGAGTTCCCCTTTCTACACATCCTGTCCAGCAGTACTCAGGAGCCAAAAGCATGAATCTCAATGAATTCCAGGCCAGTCAAAATTACATAATGAGGCCTTTTCATCAAACACAGCAATGGAATGGTTAGATGGCTAAAAGTTCAAGCACACTGATTGTACTTATAGAGGATATGAGTTACTTCCCAACAATCACATGGTAGTTCACAACCATCTACAATGAGATTGTTGCCCTCATCTTTTCTACCAGGAGATATTCACGTAGGATACTACACATGATAAACAATTTTTTAATATGAAATAAAACATCCTACTGGATACTTGAAACCCATCAGTGGGCCTCTACTTGATTTCCCTCAGCTAAAGACCTCAAGATCTGTTTTAGATCCACTATTCCTCATGGGCACGTTCTGAGCCCCTGCATACTGAATTTTTTTCAATGATTATTGTTTATTTTACTTGTTGATTCCTATCCCTCACTCCCTACCCTTTCTCGCTCTTACATTCTGTCCCCCTTCTCTTGCTCCCTGACCACCTCCCCTCCCATTCACCCACTCTCCCCATATGGGGCTATGACATCCAGGTAGGGTCATGTATTTCTGACAATGAGAGTTCTGTTTAGGGTATGGTTAGAGTTAGGGTGAGCATTATGGTTGGTGGTAGCGTTAGGGTTGGGTTCCTGAAGCCCAGGAAAGGAGTGAGAGCCCATGCCAAAGATAACAGGAAAGGAAAGTAAACTTCAGATGGGAGAGAGTTTACCCTTAGCTGTCTATGTAATTATTTGGGACTTTTGCTGAGCAATCAGTGGGATAAGAGATGTGGGAAGAAACATTTGAGGCACCCATAAATGATGTGACCCAGCGCCACAGGTCAACACCTCTACCAGAGATGATTAAAAAAGGAGTAGGGCCCTGCTGACATCATGCACCTGGGCTTGCCCAAGGATCCAGAGCTCTTGGGGTTTGTACTGCAGAAGCAATGGGGGAAATGTGGGTAGGAGCAAGATGTGTAAACTGATGGACTACATGCGAGGTCTAGACAGAGAGGGAAACTTTGGAAAAACACAGAGGGCCAGAATCAGGGTTTGGTGAGACAGCAGAACCTGGAGCCCAGAGACAGAAAGGAGAAACAGGAGCCCAGGTCTGAAGAAGGCACATGGGTTTCCCATCCTGTAGTGCTTGTTGCCTCAAGGGATGGAGTCACCTTTGATACATGTGAACTTCCTGGCAGAGGATGAGGAGCTGTAGCTCTGGAGAACCCTGATATGCCCTTGGTCAGCACCCAAAGAGGAAGCAGAGGCAAGGAGCAAGTCCTATCCTTTTCTGAGGAAGCAGTGCAGCATGCAAAGTAGGACTCCATCCCACACAACTGCCTGCAGTCCAAGCATAGAGAGGAATGCTGCATGCCAGGAGTTATAACTGAAAGTCCAGGCCAAGCCTGCCTTGTGGAAATTGTACAAGGATGTTCTGTGTCTTCCCAGTCCACACACAGAAGCCACCAGCTACAAGTGGCTAAATGATTGTCATGATAAACAGTCAATTCCAGGCTCTTTCTTGACAAAAAATAGGCTTAGCTGCAAGTTTGTGGTGTTGAGGAACACTTGGCAAGTGAAATTCCACATGAAGATGCTATGTACACTAAGTACTTTAGTGAGGCTACCCTGGATGTAATATAAAAATCCTGGAGACGGTAAGGATGTGGGCAGCATCTGAAAAGGTCAGGGTTCCTAGTGTGAGACATAAGACCCAGGAAATACAGGAGAAGAGCCATTTTAAAATTCTTAATATTTATCTAAAAATACATAATAAAAACTATAGCTTCATATACATAGTAGTATCAAAGTTTCAGTTTTACTTTCCAAAATTTTTTTTAATAAATAAGACAGGAGCCTTCAGAACCCAGGAGATGGTATCAGGTCTCCTGTTAAAAGAATTACAGATAGTTGTGACCCAACATGTGGGTGCTAGGAATTGAACCGGGCCTGCACTTAACCACTGAGCCAGCCCTTGGTGCCCCAAGCCCTGCAGAGCTGCATTTGTTCTGAAAAGTGAATCCTATGTGTTCCTTTGGGACTGTGGCTGATATGTCTTATTCAACCTTGGAGGTAGGTTTCTCACCTGAATCAAAATGCTGTGGATTTTTAGATTTCAGAGGTAAAACTCTGTTTTCTAGAACCCAGGTATGCAAGGCTCAAATTCCTGAGGGCTTAATTTAAAAATAAATTCCCCAAAGCTTTCCAAACAAACTAAGGAGTTTGGACTTTATCTTGTGGGGAACTAGAAGCTCAACAGCATAGTTAGGTAGCAATGGAAATCACCAAGTTGAGCAAATGATTGAAAGCTGCATGGCCTTCATATTAATAAGGTAAGAATATAGAATACCGGGATGCACTTATAGGCCCACACCCATGCAGTCATGGCCCCCTCTTCTCCTCTTTAGGAAAGTGCATAAATGAACTTCAGTGTTGCGATTTTCATAGATGCTATGAAAGTAAAATTGAAGAAAGGGTTCTCCCACAAGTCAGAATAGGCTGCTCTGAGCACTATAGCTTGTCTGAAACCTCAAAACCACCCAACAGAGAAACAAAAACCTCAAAGAGCTGAATTTGCACTACTGCCCAATCCTCTATAGAGCTGTGAGTAACCAGTTAGGGCATATGGAGGGCTTTTGAGAATTTGTTTTATAAATTACAGTCCATGTTGAGGACTAAGTTATTGTATAAATTATCTAAAGCAGAAGTAAATGTTAAAAATCATTTCCAGTTATTCGCTTCTCTTTAGTATCAGCTAAGGTCTTGTGGCCACACATGTCACTGTACATGCATGGTGAGAATGCAACATGTGGTTTGCCACTAAATATCTTCTCCCCAACCGTACCCGGTGATAAGGTGGAAGCTCAAAATAGCCTAAATTTGAGGTATTAGCACAGAAATTAACAAGCAGATGAGAGATTCTTCTGCAAAAATTTAATATACATCTGTCAGTCTAACATTAATGTTCACACACTGCATCACTCTCTCAGTGCAGAGGTCCCTACGACAACACTCTTTGTAAATGTAATATTCCATCACTCAATGAATCAGCTCACATAAAAGTTACCAAGTTCATGTTTAGGGTGGTGTGATGATCTGTCTACTTTATTTGCATTTACTTGGACTGGGTGATTCTTTATACTACACTCACCCCCCCCACACACACACACACCACAGAGACACAAAGGCAGAGAATTTCACTTACTGAGCCTTAAATATTGGGTTGGCTTCCCAAGGCAGCTAAGACCAGATGCTGACCTGGTCCCTGGTGTAAGGAGTAAAAGAAGGGCACTGCCACCATTGTACCAACAAATGCCATGGTAACTGTCCTGAGTATCTTTCTGAGGTGTCCAGTTCCTATATATCACTATGTGACTAAGAACCCTACAGGAGAACTAATTTGTGATACCCAAAACATAAGTACATAGCTGGAGGCAGCAACAGCAGTTTGATCCAAACTATTCACCATCATGCCCTTAGGTAGAAACTCTACCTGGAGGGCTGTGGCTGGAGATGGCTCATTGGGTAAAAGGTCAGGGACAGTGGCACATGACTATTTCTCCAAATACAGAGGAGAGGGACATTATGGAGACAGGAGGATCCCTGCAGTGCATTAACCAGCCAGCCTAGCAGAATCCTTGTGATCCAGGTTCATTGAAGGGCAGTTTCTAGGCAGTAACTCAATCACTGCTGAGATTAGCTTTGCTAAGGGTTTGACTCCTCAGTAATAGCTTCATGACCTTGGACTTGAGAAGCAAGAAGTTCAGATTTTTGTTGTTCTTTGGGTCATTTTTGGTTTTGTTTTTGTGTTTTTGAGACAGGATCTGTGTGTAATCACTATGTTCAACCAGGCTGATCTCGAAATCACAGATTCTCCTGTCTCTCAAGTGCTAGAATTAAAGACATCCACTACTATCCTGGTAGGAAAAGATTGTGTAAAGTAAGACATGAGGGAAAAAAAGGTCATGAAAGCAAACTTTTAAAAATTTTGATAGATTAGTTTGTTTTTAATATTTATTTTTATTTTGTGTGTGTATGTAAAATCACATATAGGTGCCCTCCAAAAAAAAAAAAAAAAAAAAAAGCCATCAGATCCCCTACAAAACCTGGAGTTACAGATGGTAGTGAGCTCACCCTGTGGAGGCTGGAAATCAAACTCTAATCTTTCTGCTTACTTGGTTACTTTTTGAGACAGGGTCTCCAATAACAGGCTAGCCTTAAACTTGCTATGTAGCTGTGTAGCTGAGGATGACCTTGAACCTCTGATCTTCCTGCCTCTACCTCTCAAATACTGGGATTATAGGTAAACACCACAATACATACCCAGTTTCTGGAGAGCCAGGAATAGAGCCCAGGGTCTCATGCATGTTAGGCAAGCTCTCTCTAAACACTGAGCTACATACATCTCCAGCACAAATTGAACTTTCTGGAAGTTAAGAATTCTCTCCAATAGAAGACACTTAAAATTGGCCAGAAAGGCAACACAGTAAGGAATGAAACTGTTGGTATATAAAGCAGACATAGGGCCTGTAGCCAAAGTAGGGAAACAAGTGCAAACCAGTAGAAAAAGACAGCCCAGTAAAAACCGATCAAGGGCTCAGGCAGACATTTCAGAAACCGCGGGCTCTTTTGATGGCCCAGTGAGCAAGTGGAAAGGTTGCAGACTTGTCAGTTGTCAGGGAAAACAATAGGCAAATGGAACCATCAGTGCACAGTCATAAGTCTACACAAAAATGTAAAAACTTAATGGCAGGGCCAGTGAAATGGTATAGTCACTTGCCTGGCTCCCACAAATTGTCTCTGACTTGCATTCCTGCTATGGGACATTCTCCCAATAAATGCTTGTTTAAAACACATACACAGAGAGACGGGGGGGTGGGGGGAGTGAAATAAGAGAGAAAGAGGAACATGCTAGAAGGTGCACACTAGTTCTGTTCATAGTAGCCACAAACTGGAACAACACAAATATCCATTAGCATTAGAGTGGAATTAGGCATGGGTGAGGAAGAGGCCAAGTACATGGAGAAGCTTAGGGTCAAACTGTGGGCCTCACAGGTACTAGGGCAGTGCTCTGCTGTTAAGCCTCCAAACTCAAACTCTCTGTGTAAAAGTCATTTGTCCTCTGTAGAGCCCAGAGTCCCTGTCTATAAGGTTCAAGGACTTATCCCTTTAAATTGTTCCCGCATCTCCTATTTAGGTGAACTAGGTGGTGTGTACCAATCCAAAGAGCCCCAGTAGATCAAAAGAAGGCAAGAACAAGGCATCCCTTAGCAATTAAACATTCCTGCCATCTGAATGTCAGCTCTAGCGTGAGAGAGCTGTGTTTTCCTGTTGCACAGTGGTGCTTGACATACAAGTATTGCCATGGATGAATCCAAAAGAGGCTGATTAAATGTGATCCTTTCCCTGTGCTCTGAAGTCCACACCCACTGCCAAGAGGGCTGCCTACCTGCAGAGGCTCAGCAGGGTGGGTCTCCCCTTACCCCCTCTGGCAGGTGTAAATGAGATTAGCAATTAAAAGGCAGGCCAGCAGAGGGCAGACACCAGGACCTGACTGAGAGCCAGCTCAGGAATGGAGAAGACATGGCCTCAGTGAGGCAACCAGCTGCAGTTCCTGTTCGCCTGCATCCCCTATGCCATGGGCTTGGAAAGTGTGGTGTTTCCCGTACCTGTGCCAGATAGTACATTGGAGTTGAGTGCCCACTAGCAGGATACAGGAGCTGCCTGGACGCCGGGGGCAGTGATCCTTGATGTAGGTCGGGTATATCACTTGTTCCTAGATATCCTAGGATGCCCTTACCTTCTATTAAAAAGAAACATCCTGTCAAATGTAGGAGCCTGGATTTGTTTTGACTCTGAACAGCCATCAGTAACCGGTAAACAGGGAAAGAGCTTGATCCTGTAGGCAGTGGATGGTCTGGCTGTCTAAAAGCTATGGCTGCCATGGCTGTACTGGTCAAAGACTCTGACATGTTAACTTTGGGACAGAAAGTAATTACAATAGCCCCCCATGCACTGGTGACCAGGAGAGCATTGTCAGGCAGCCCACAGAACAATGGATGTCCAATGCCCACATGAATCACTGATGCACTACCTGCCATTCTTCTGCCTGAGAAGACTGATAAATAAGTAATTTGGGACTGTCATCACCTGCTGATTAAAGAGGCAGGAGATTGCAAAGACCTTACAGTCTTCCCTCTGGCCGTGGAAACACTAACTTATTTCACTGATGGGAACAGTTACCTTGTGAAAGGTAAAGAAAGGACTGGGACAAAGATGTGAATGAAACCTGCATGGTTTGAGCCAGCAGCATGCCAGAAGGAACCTCAGCATGAGAAGCTGAGCTCTTGGCCTTAACACAGGCCTTGTAGTAGGCAAAAGAAAAGAAAAAAATCTGTAAACCTGTACACGGGCAGCAGTTGTGCTTTTATAACTGTCCATGTGCACGGGGCTGTCTGTAAACAAAGGGGACTGGCTAAGCTTTACTGTGAGCAAGTCAGAGAGCCAGAGATGAGCTGACACCTGCATTCCTCCACATTTTCTCCCCACTGTCCTCCTTGAGTCGCTGCTGTAATTCTCATTAGGGACATTGACCTGGAGCATAAGCTAAGTAAGCCCCTTTCTGGCCTGCATTGTGTGTGGTCAGTGTTTTAGCACAGCAACACATGCTCACCAGAATGGTAAGATATGATTTTCTTCTTTTCAACTGTGGTGAAGTAAATGTATGTTTTATTGTTTATTTTCATCTCATTTGTTCTTTTTTCCAAGATAGGCTCTTGGCAATACAGTCCTTTGTGGCCTTGAACTTGTGACTCCTGTCTCAAGCTTCTGAGTACTCAGCAAGGCATGTACCATTCCACTGGTTTGTAATTTTCACTAATTAAATATGACATGGTTACATTTAAGTTTCTTTATGTATACTTATTTGTTTTGAGGCAGGGTCTTGCTTTGTAGCCAAGGCCAGCTTGGAGGTAGTAGCAGTCATCTGTCCATACTTCCAAGTGCTACAATTATAAACTTGCACTACACATAGTTACCTAAATGCATGGGGCTTTTTTGTTAAAGTAAAAAATGATATATGTTTAGGCTTAAATTTTGTGGTGTTCAAAACAAGCTGGTGGGTATCTAAGACAGAGGAATGTGTTGTCTGTGTAGCAATGCAAATGGAAAGCATTCTAGTTGAAGGAGGGATACATATGACAAATGTGGAAGGCAGTTACCCTATTCACCCTGCTTACAATTTTTTTCTTTTGTTTTACAGAGCATAATAATATTTTAACTTTAGAGAAATGGGAGGCATTGGTGTTTGTTTGAAAGAGGGGGTTAGGAAACATTGAATAAATTGATTAATTTGAAAACTACTTCCCTAAAAGCCATGAAAACCTAAAGTCAATCCTCACAATTCTTGAAAATTAATCCAGATGGCTGGGTTGTGGATTATGCCTTTAACACCAGTAATTTGGAGGCAGAGGCAGAGGCAGAGGCAGAAAGTTCTCCAAAGATCAGCCTGTTGTACAGAGTAAGTTTCAAGACAGCCAGGGTATCCTATAGGAACCTTGTCTTGAGTGAAAAAACATAATGGTTGCATATACTTCTAACTTCAACATTGATAGGTAGAATGAGAAACTTCACCTCCAAAATACGTAAAAATAAGACAGCAGCTGAAGATAGGTTGAGCAGTTGCAAGCATTTTCTGCTCTATTGCATAAGAGCAGGTTTCAGTTTCCAGCCCATGTGGTGGACTACAACTGTCCTGAACTGCTATTCCAGGGAAACCAGCCCTGACTTGTGACTTCAGTGGTCACCAGGTTCAAAAGCAACACACTTAAATACATGAATGAAAGAATCTCATAGTCTTGTAAGTTAGGGTTTATATCAAAAACCCAGGTAGACAGTATCACCCCAAACTTGATTTCTGTCCTCCATTCCTTCTTCATATATATGTCTGAGCTACCATCCACCACCAGAGAATAAATGCGTACATAAGAGCCGAGTATATGTAGTGATACAAATAGTTGTTACCAGACAAACTTAAAACTTTTGGCTCCTTTAATGATCAAACCTGTGTACCACTCAGCCATCCAGGATGATTCTGAAAATATGGGACACCAGGGAGAGCTGAGTGATAATGTTGAGGTATCTCATGTTCCAATTACTATTAAAGTAGAAGCATACCACCCTTGTCTGTAGATGGAATAACACTAGCAGTCAGACTGCCTTTCAAAGGTAAGGATAATTGATCCTTCAAGAAGACCATGACATTAGACCATTTTCCTTAAGTTAATATAAATGATGTAGATGTGCTAAATAAAAAATACTTTTTTTTTTTTTCTTAAACACTCAAGTTCACTCATGTGAATTTAGGCACATGAGAACCTTTGGATTGTACTAATCACATCTGTTTTCACTGAATATAAGTCAATTTTTAAACAATGATTAGTGAAACTTTATTTTACAATATATAAATAATACTCTACTGCCTTCTTTATATACTAGGAATGGGGCAGGATCTACTGTATTCATAATAATGCGCAAAGAGGTGATCATGGGAATATTAGAGTAAGTACTGTGAAAATTGAGTTCTGTATTGAAAGTGAAAAACTGGCTGTGTTTATACTTGCAATACAGTTTTGCTGAGTACATATTGCTTTTGTTCCATTTATGGGGATGGAATTTCATTAAGATTGTTGTTAACTTGGAGCAGGGCAATAATTCAGGTGTGTTTTACTACAGTATAAATTGGAGCAGTCTCTATTTACTACCAAAGATATTACACGCAGGGCTATAATTCAGGGATATTTTACTACAGTAGGAATTGTAAAAGGAAGTTGAGCATGGTGACTGATACCTGTAAGCTTAACCTGAAAATGAGGTTGGAGTATCAGGACCCTGAGGTATTTCTTTGCCACATAGCAGAAGACAAGCACGAAACAAAGTCATAATTGTTCTTTCTTGCTAGAAGTATTAGGTGATCCTTTTTTTTCAATATTTTCTGTTTGGCATAACCTACATTTTTGGCAGTTTATCTCTGTGTAATAGCCCTGCCCATCTTAGCCCATAGTTTGTATTCAAGGGTGGTCTCCAACTCACAGGTAACCACTGCCCTTCTGTCTCCCAAGTGCTACATTTAAAAAATTGTGCCACCACCCGAGGTTTAAACTGCCTTGTATGTCAATTTAACCATTTGGCATTCCTATTATTTTGTAGTTCCATTACCATCCTTGCAACTTACTATAATCATATCTGGTTTCATAAAATAAAGAAAGAGAAAAGTCCCCATTAACTAGAAAAGAATTGGACACTCAAGTAGAATATCTCAAAAAATGTAAAAAAGAGAGAATTCATAAACATAAACTACTCTTATAACAATATGAGGAACTCTGTAAACTTCTTCATAGGCCTGTATATGATGTGCATATCACCTCTGACCCAACTGTAGAGAAGCTGAACCTGTTCCAACAACATGTGGCAACTTTGAGGCAAACAAAGGTATGCTGCTGCATTCATTCCCCCATAAAATTTGATTGGAATTTATGTATCTCATAATAATTTTGATTGTTTTAAAAGATTAGGAATGAACAGTTTGTCAATATTAATAAACATATCATATTGTGTATGAAAAAATTGGAACTAACTTCTGATTCAAGTTTTGAAATAGATGGAGTGTGTCAATTTCAAAGTGTATTTTCTGTGTCATTGCAAGAGTATTGTGGCACTACATATGTTGCTTTTGCAGGTAATATGTGTTCAGATTATGCAGTATCAACTCACTTGTATTTATCAATTTGAACAACCTGACAGCTTTTGCCTTAATTCTAAATAAGGAGCCAGTTTGTATTAAGGGATGCTGAGGTAGGCATCACTTCAGTTTTTGACCAGCCTTGTACACAGAGTGAGTTTGGGGACAGGCAGGGATACACAGGGAAACCCTTTCTCGAGTAAACAAACAGAAAGGGACAAAATATGTGAAGACACCCAACCATAATACAATATGGAATAAATCTGTTTGTTTACTGTGTGTATGTGTGTGTGTGGCAGGGTGTGGGTGTGGGTGTGTTTGTTTAGTTATAGGGGAGAGAGAGACAGAAGCACAGATAGAAATAGACAGAGCAATAGCGTGATCACGTGTCAAAGTCAATTCAATTCCAATTGTCCATCTTATTTATCAGGTTCACATTTATGAAGGTAAACTTTTCTGCCACTGAGACTTACAGATCTCTCTCACCTTTCCAGTGCTGTTATGTAGTTGGACTTTCTTGTCAGATTTCTTGGAACATTCCATCCCCTAATAATGACACAGACATTTCTAAATTATGAATGATTGGCCTTTAACTTAACCTTGTTCCCAACAATTTCCTATACCTTAACAAATGTCTATTAGCCTATTGTCTATTATTCTGTATTCGCAGCTCCTTCCTTGTCTTCCTGGCATGGGTACAGGCCTAGATTCATTCCCCTGAGTTTTTCTCTCAGCCCAGCAATCCTGCCTAACCATTCCTTTTGAGCAATTGGCCGTTTAACTTTTTATTAAACCAATTAAGGGCCTTAGGCAGGCAATGTAAAAAGCACCCTATTTTCACATAATGATCAAATGTCCCACAAGTTTAACTTTTAATCATCCCCTTCTAGATTTAGCATTTTGCTTGATCTCAGGTCCTTCGTGTTTATACTTTATTGACTGAGATACCTACTCAGGCCCTATTTTGCTTTGTTGGTAATAGAGGCTGAAGTTACATCTCTTAGTATCAGGAATTCTAGACACTAGCCAATAACCCCTAATTATAGCCCATAATTTACTACTTTTTAATTTAGAAAAAAAATCTACCTCAATTTTGTGTGAATAAGAAATGTAATAAAAATTAATTATTGTCTCAGAATGCATAGCACTAGCCATTTTAACTAAACTAATGCTTATTTATGTTAACAATATAAAATTTTATTCCTGAGATGATCATGGTGTTTCATGCCTTTGAACCCAGGACTCAGGAGCCAAAAGCATGAATCTCAATGAATTCCAGGCCAGTCACAGATACATAATGAGGCCCTTTCTTAAAAACACAACAATGGAAGAGACAGAAGACTAAAAGTTGAAGCACACTGACTGTACTTACAGAGGATATGAGTTAACTCCCACCAACCAGATGGTAGCTCACGACCATCTACAATCAGATCTGTTGCCCTCTTGTTTTCTACCAGCAGACATTCAAGTAGGGTACTACATATGACAAAATAGCTTTTAAAAATGAAATAAAATGTCCTATTGGTTACTTGAAACCCATCACTGGGCCTCTGCTAGAGTTCCCTCAGCTAAAGACCACCAAATACTTGTTAGATCCCCATATCCTCTTGGGAACATCCTGAGTCCATGCATGCCAGATATTTTTTAAAATTAGTTCATGATTTTGTACATGTAGATCCTTGTTCCCTATATCTCCCTCAATTCCTTCCCTTCCTCGTATCATCTGTTGCCCCCTCACATTCACCCTGACCACCCTGCCATCCTATTCACCCACAATCAACACATAGGGCTAGGCCATCCAAGTGGGGTCATGTATTTCTGACAGCGCATTTGAAGTGTTGATTAGAATGTCTCTTCTATGTCTAGGTTTAGGGGGTATCCCTGGATTGGGGGAATGAGTCCTCAAGGTTCTTTTGCGCACCAGGAATACATCCAGGTCCCACTGTCTGAACTCCATTAGACAGCTCACACCTTCTAGCTGATACCCATCTCAGGGGTCTGAGTCAGTTCCATGCTGGATTCACAGCTATCAGTCTGTGGTCCTATTAGCTCCTCCTTCATCAGGTCAGCTGTCTCAATGTGTTTCTGCAACTCGATCTTGTCCTCTCTCTCTTGCATCGGGATTCTAGTTAGACACAGTGTTTACTTATGGGTGTTTGCTTCTGTTTTCTAGAGAGACTAGATGAGGGCTCCATGTAGCGCATAAGATGGTTGTTGATCTCATTTTCAGGGAAGGTCAATAATGGAAGCCTTTCCACTGTTGCTCAGATTGTTAGTTGGAGTCAGTCTTGTAGGTCTCTAGATGTAACTTTAGGTTCAATTTTCTCTTCAAACCAATAATGACTTGCTCTTTTATGTTCTCTCCCTCTCTACCATGTTCTACTTTTTGTGCCTGGGTTACCTCATTCATGATTGCTTCTTCAATTACTATCCACTTGCCTGTGCATTTCCAGATTCCATTTTTTCTGTAGATTAGTAGTCCATTGTGTAGATGTGCCACAAGTTCTTTATCCATTCTTCAGTTGAGAGGCATCTGGGTAGATTCTAGGTTCTTGCTATTACAAATAATGCTGCTATAGGTATAAATAAACACATTTTTTTGTTGCATGATTGTGGATAATTTGTGTATATGCCTATGAGTGGGATTGCCAGGTCCTGTGGTAAACCAATTCCCATCTTGATGAGGAACTGCCATAGCTATCTTGAAAATGGCTGTACAAGTTTGAACTCCCAAAATCAGTGGAGGAGTGTTACCCTTTCTACACATCCTGTCCAGCAGTACTCAGGAGCCAAAAGCATGAATCTCAATGAATTCCAGGCCAGTCAAAATTACATAATGAGGCCTTTTCTTCAAACACAGCAATGGAATGGTTAGATGGCTAAAAGTTCAAGCCCACTGATTGTACTTATAGAGGATATGAGTTACTTCCCAACAATCACATGGTAGTTCACAACCATCTACAATGAGATTGTTGCCCTCATCTTTTCTACTAGGAGATATTCAAGTAGGATACTACACATGATAAATAATTTTTTAATATGAAATAAAACATCCTACTGGATACTTGAAACCCATCAGTGGGCCTCTACTTGAGTTCCCTCAGCTAAAGACCTCAAGATCTCTTTTAGATCCACTATTCCTCATGGGCACGTTCTGAGCCCCTGCATACTGAATTTTTTTCAATGATTATTGTTTATTTTACTTGTCGATTTCTATGCCTCACTCCCTACCCTTTCTCCCTCTTACATTCTGTCCCCCTTCTCTTGCACCCTGACCACCTCCCCTCCCATTCACACCCTCTCCCCATATGGGGCTATGACATCCAGGTAGGGTCATGTATTTCTGACAATGAGAGTTCTGTTTAGGGTATGGTTAGAGTTAGGGTGAGCATTATGGTTGGTGGTAGCGTTAGGGTTGGGTTCCTGAAGCCCAGGAAAGGAGTGAGAGCCCATGCCAAAGATAACAGGAAAGGAAAGTAAACTTCAGATGGGAGAGAGTTTACCCTTAGCTGTCTATGTAATTATTTGGGACCTTTGCTGAGCAATCAGTGGGATAAGAGATGTGGGAAGAAACATTTGAGGCACCCATAAATGATGTGACCCAGCGCCACAGGTCAACACCTCTACCAGAGATGATTAAAAAAGGAGTAGGGCCCTGCTGACATCATGCACCTGGGCTTGCCCAAGGATCCAGAGCTCTTGGGGTTTGTACTGCAGAAGCAATGGGGGAAATGTGGGTAGGAGCAAGATGTGTAAACTGATGGACAACGTGTGAGGTCTAGACAGAGAGGGAAACATTGGAAAAACACGGAGGGCCAGAATCAGGGTTTGGTGAGACAGCAGAACCTGGAGCCCAGAGACAGAAAGGAGAAACAGGAGCCCAGGTCTGAAGAAGGCACATGGGTTTCCCATCCTGTAGTGCTTGTTGCCTCAAGGGATGGAGTCACCTTTGATACATGTGAACTTCCTGGCAGAGGATGAGGAGCTGTAGCTCTGGAGAACCCTGATATGCCCTTGGTCAGCACCCAAAGAGGAAGCAGAGGCAAGGAGCAAGTCCTACCCTTTTCTGAGGAAGCAGTGCAGCATGCAAAGTAGGACTCCATCCCACACAACTGCCTGCAGTCCAAGCATAGAGAGGAATGCTGCATGCCAGGAGTTATCACTGAACGTCCAGGCCAAGACTGCCTTGTGGAAATTGTACAAGGATGTTCTGTGTCTTCCCAGTCCACACAGAGAAGCCACCAGCTACAAGTGGCTAAATGATTGTCATGATAAACAGTCAATTCCAGGCTCTTTCTTGACAAAAAATAGGCTTAGCTGCAAGTTTGTGGTGTTGAGGAACACTTGGCAAGTGAAATTCCACATGAAGATGCTATGTACACTAAGTACTTTAGTGAGGCTACCCTGGATGTAATATAAAAATCCTGGAGACGGTAAGGATGTGGGCAGCATCTGAAAAGGTCAGGGTTCCTAGTGTGAGACATATGACCCAGGAAATACAGGAGAAGAGCCATTTTTAAATTCTTAATATTTATCTAAAAATACATAATAAAAACTATAGCTTCATATACATAGTAGTATCAAAGTTTCAGTTTTACTTTCCAAAATTTTTTTTAATAAATAAGACAGGAGCCTTCAGAACCCAGGAGATGGTATCAGGTCTCCTGTTAAAAGAATTACAGATAGTTGTGACCCAACATGTGGGTGCTAGGAATTGAACCGGGCCTGCACTTAACCACTGAGCCAGCCCTTGGTGCCCCAAGCCCTGCAGAGCTGCATTTGTTCTGAAAAGTGAATCCTATGTGTTCCTTTGGGACTGTGGCTGATATGTCTTATTCAACCTTGGAGGTAGGTTTCTCACCTGAATCAAAATGCTGTGGATTTTTAGATTTCAGAGGTAAAACTCTGTTTTCTAGAACCCAGGTATGCAAGGCTCAAATTCCTCAGGGCTTAATTTAAAAAAAAAAAACAAAATTCCTCAAACCTTTCCAAACATACTAAGAAGTTTGGACTTCATCTTGTGGGGAACTAGAAGCTCTATAGGGTAGTTAGGTAGCAATGGAAATCACCAAGTTGAGCAAATGATTGAAAGCTGCATGACCTTCATATTAATAAGGTAAGAATATAGAATACCGGGATGCACTTATTGGCCCACACCCATGCAGTCATGGCCCCCTCTTCTCCTCTTTAGGAAAGTGCATAAATGAACTTCAGTGTTGCGATTGTCATAGATGCTATGAAAGTAAAATTGAAGAAAGGGTTCTCCCACAAGTCAGAATAGGCTGCTCTGAGCACTATAGCTTGTCTGAAACCTCAAAACCACCCAACAGAGAAACAAAAACCTCAAAGAGCTGAATTTGCACTACTGCCCAATCCTCTATAGAGCTGTGAGTAACCAGTTAGGGCATATGGAGGGCTTTTGAGAATTTGTTTTATTAAATACAGTCCATGTTGAGGACTAAGTTATTGTATAAATTATCTAAAGCAGAAGTAAATGTTAAAAATCATTTCCAGTTATTCGCTTCTCTTTAGTATCAGCTAAGGTCTTATGGCCACACATGTCACTGTACATGCATGATGAGAATGCAACATGTGGTTTGCCACTAAATATCTTCTCCCCAACCGTACCCGGTGATAAGGTGGAAGCTCAAAATAGCCTAAATTTGAGGTATTAGCACAGAAATTAACAAGCAGATGAGAGATTCTTCTGCAAAAATTTAATATACATCTGTCAGTCTAACATTAATGTTCACACACTGCATCACTCTCTCAGTGCAGAGGTCTCCTAAGACCACACTCTTTGTAAATGTAATAGTCCATCACTCAATGAATCAGCTGACATAAAAGTTACCAAGTTCATGTTTAGGGTGGTGTGATGATCTGTCTACTTTATTTGCATTTACTTGGACTGGGTGATTCTTTATACTACACTCACCCCACACACACACACACACACACACACACACACACACACACACACACACACTACAGAGACACAAAGGCAGAGGTTTTCACTTACTGAGCCTCAAATATTGGGATGGCTTCCCAAGGCAGCTAAGACCAGATGCTGACCTGGTCCCTGGTGTAAGGACTAAAAGAAGGGCACTGCCACCATTGTACCAACAAATGCCATGGTAACTGTCCTGAGTATCTTTCTGAGGTGTCCAGTTCCTATATATCACTATGTGACTAAGAACCCTACAGGAGAACTAATTTGTGATACCCAAAACATAACTACATAGCTGGAGGCAGCAACAGCTGTGTGATCCAAACTATTCACCATCATGCCCTTAGGTAGAAACTCTACCTGGAGGGCTGTGGCTGGAGATGGCTCATTGGGTAAAAGGTCAGGGACAGTGGCACATGACTATTTCTCCAAATACAGAGGAGAGGGACATTATGGAGACAGGAGGATCCCTGCAGTGAATTAACCACCTAGCCTAGCAGAATCATTGTGATCCAGGTTCATTGAAGGGCAGTTTCTAGGCAGTAACTCAATCACTGCTGAGATTAGCTTTGCTAAGGGTTTGACTCCTCAGTAATAGCTTCATGACCCTGGACTTGAGAAGCAAGAAGTTCGGATATTTGTTGTTCTTTGGGTTTTTTTGGTTTTGTTTTTGTGTTTTTGAGACAGGATCTGTGTGTAATCACTATATTCAACCAGGCTGATCTCGAAATCACAGATTCTCCTGTCACTCAAGTGCTAGAATTAAAGACATCCACTACTATCCTGGTAGGAAAAGGCTGTGTAAAGTAAGACATGAGGGAAAAAAAAGGTCATGAAAGCAAACTTTTAAAAATATTGATAGATTAGTTTGTTTTTAATATTTATTTTTATTTTGTGTGTGTATGTAAAATCACATATAGGTGCCCTCCAAAAAAAAAAAAAAAAAAAAAAAAAAAGCCATCAGATCCCCTACAACTCCTGGAGTTACAGATGGTAGTGAGCTCACCCTGTGGAGGCTGGAAACCAAACTCTAATCTTTCTGCTTACTTGGTTACTTTTTGAGACAGGGTCTCCAATAAAAGGCTAGCCTTGAACTTGCTATGTAGCTGTGTAGCTGAGGATGACCTTGAACCTCTGATCTTCCTGCCTCTACCTCTCAAATACTGGGACTAAAGGGAAACACCACAATACATACCCAGTTTCTGGAGAGCCAGGAATAGAGCCCAGGGTCTCATGCATGTTAGGCAAGCTCTCTCTAAACACTGAGCTACGTACATCTCCAGCACAAATTGAACTTTCGGGAAGTTAAGTATTCTCTCCAATAGAAGACACTTAAAATTGGCCAAAAAGGCAACACAGTAAGAAATGAAACTGTTGGTATATAAAGCAGACATAGGGCCTGTAGCCAAAGTAGGGAAACAAGTGCAAACCAGTAGAAAAAGACAGCCCAGTAAAAACCGATCAAGGGCTCAGGCAGACATTTCAGAAACCGCGGGCTCTTTTGATGGCCCAGTGAGCAAGTGGAAAGGTTGCAGACTTGTCAGTTGTCAGGGAAAACAAAAGGCAAGTGCAACCATCAGTGCACAGTCATAAGTCTACACAAAAATGTAAAAACTTAATGGCAGGGCCAGTGAAATGGTAAGGTCATTTGCCTGGCTCCCACAAATTGTCTCTGACTTCCACTCCTACTATGGGACGTTCTCCCAATAAATGCTTGTTTAAAACACATACACAGAGACACGGGGGGGTGGGGGGGAGTGAAAGAAGAGAGAAAGAGGAACATGCTAGAAGGTGCACACTAGTTCTGTTCATAGTAGCCACAAACTGGAACAACACAAATATCCATTAGCATTAGAGTGGAATTAGGCATGGGTGAGGAAGAGGCCAAGGAGATGGAGAAGCTTAGGGACAAACTGAGGGCCTCACAGGTGCTAGGGCAGTTCTCTGCTGTTAAGCCTCCAAACTCAAACTCTCTGTGCAAATGTCATTTGTCCTCTGTAGAGCCCAGAGTCCCTGTCTATAAGGTTGAAGGACTTATCCCTTTAAATTCTTCCCTCATCTCCTATTTAGGTGAACTAGGTGGTGTGTACCAATCGAAAGTGCCCCAGTAGATCAAAAGAAGGCAAGAACAAGGCATCCCTTAGCAATTAAATGTTCCTGCCATCTGAATGTCAGCTCTAGAGTGAGAGAGCTGTGTTTTCCTGTTGCACAGTGGTGCTTGACATACGAGTATTGCCATGGATGAATCCCAAAGAGGCTGATTAAATGTGATCTTTTCCCTGTGCTCTGAAGTCCACACCCACTGCCAAGAGAACTGCCTACCTGCAGAGGCTCAGCAGGGTGGGTCTCCCCTTACCCCCTCTGGCAGGTGTTAATGAGATTAGCAATTAAAAGGCAGGCCAGCAGAGGGCAGACACCAGAACCTGACTGAGAGTCAGCTCAGGAAATGGAAAAGGCATGGCCTCAGTGAGGCAACCAGCTGAAGTTCATGTTTGCCTGCATCCCCTATGCCATGGGCTTGGAAAGTGTGGTGTTTCCCGTACCTGTGCCAGATAGTACATTGGAGTTGAGTGCCCACTAGCAGGATACAGGAGCTGCCTGGACGCCGGGGGCAGTGATCCTTGATGTAGGTCAGGTATATCACTTGTTCCTAGATATCCTAGGATGCCCTTACCTTCTGTTAAAAAGAGACATCCTGTCAAATTTAGGAGCCTGGATTTGTTTTGACTCTGAACAGCCATCAGTAACCGATAAACAGGGAAGGAGCTTGATCCTGTAGGCAGTGGATGGTCTGGCTGTCTAAAAGCTATGATGGACATGGCTGTACTGGTCAAAGACTCTGACATGTTAACTTTGGGACAGAAAGTAATTACAATAGCCCCCCATGCACTGATGACCAGGAGAGCATTGTCAGGCAGCCCACACAACAATGGATGTCCAATGTCCACATGAATCACTGATGCACTACCTTCCATTCTTCTGCTTGAGAAGACTGATAAATAAGTAATTTGGGACTGTCATCACCTGCTGATTAAAGAGGCAGGAGATTGCAAAGACCTTACAGTCTTCCCTCTGGCCGTGGAAACACTAACTTAGATCACTGATGGGAACAGTTACCTTGTGAAAGGTAAAGAAAGGACTGGGACAAGGATGTGAATGAAACCTGCATGGTTTGAGCCAGCAGCCTGCCAGAAGGAACCTCAGCATGAGAAGCTGAGCTCTTGGCCTTAACACAGGCCTTGTAGTTGGCAAAAGAAAAGAAAAAAATCTGTAAACCTGTACAGGGGCAGCAGTTGTGCTTTTATAACTGTCCATGTGCAAGGGGCTATCTGTAAACAAAGGGGACTGGCTAAGCTTTACTGTGAGCAAGTCAGAGAGCCAGAGATGAGCTGACACCTGCATTCCTCCACATTTTCTCCCCACTGTCCTCCTTGAGTCGCTGCTGTAATTCTCATTAGGGACATTGACCTGGAGCATAAGCTAAGTAAGCCCCTTTCTGGCCTGCATTGTGTGTGGTCAGTGTTTTAGCACAGCAACACATGTTCACCAGAATGGTAAGATATGATTTTCTTCTTTTCAACTGTGGTGAAGTAAATGTATGTTTTATTGTTTATTTTCATCTCATTTGTTCTTTTTCCAAGATAGGCTCTTAGCAATACAGTCCTTTGTGGCCTTGAACTTGTGACTCCTGTCTCAAGCTTCTGAGTACTGAGCAAGGCATGTACCATTCCACTGGTTTGTAATTTTCACTAATTAAATATGACATGGTTACATTTAAGTTTCTTTATGTATACTTATTTGTTTTGAGGCAGGGTCTTGCTTTGTAGCCAAGGCCAGCTTGGAGGTAGTAGCAGTCATCTGTCCATACTTCCAAGTGCTGCAATTATAAACTTGGACTACACATAGTTACCTAAATGCATGGGGCTTTTTTGTAAAAGTAAAAAATGATATATGTTTAGGCTTAAATTTTGTGGTGTTCAAAACAAGCTGGTGGGTATCTAAGACAGAGGAATGTGTTGTCTGTGTAGCAATGCAAATGGAAAGCATTCTAGTTGAAGGAGGGATATATATGACAAATGTGGAAGGCAGTTACCCTATTCACCCTGCTTACAATTTTTTTTTTTTTGTTTTAAAGAGCATGATAATATTTTAACTTTAGAGAAATGGGAGGCATTGGTGTTTGTTTGAAAGAGGGGGTTAGGTAACATTGAATAAATTGATTAATTTGAAAACTACTTCCCTCAAAGCCATGAAAACCTGAAGTCAATGCTCACAATTCTTGAAAATTAATCCAGATTGCTGGGTTGTGGTTTATGCCTTTAACACCAGTACTTTGGAGGCAGAGGCAGAGGCAGAAAGATTTTCAAAGGCCAGCCTGTTGTACAGAGTAAGTTTCAAGACAGCCAGGGTATCCTATAGGAACCTTCTCTCGAGTGAAAAAAACATAATGGTTGCATATACTTCTAACTTCAACATTGATAGGTGGAATGAGAAACTTCACCTCCAAAATACGTAAAAATAAGACAGCAGCTGAAGATAGGTTGAGCAGTTGCAAGCATTTTCTACTCTTTTGCATAAGAGCAGGTTCCAGTTTCCAGGCCATGTAGTGGACTACAACTGTCCTGAACTGCTATTCCAGGGAAACCAGCCCTGACTTATGACTTCAGTGGTCACCAGGTTTACAAGCAAAACACTTAAATACATGAAGGAAAGAATCTCATAGTCTTGTAAGTTAGGGTTTATATCAAAAACCCAGGTAGACAGTATCACCCCAAACTTGATTTCTGTCCTCCATTCCTTCTTCATATATATGTCTGAGCTACCATCCACCACCAGAGAATAAATGCGTACATAAGAGCCGAGTATATGTAGTGATACAAATAGTTGTTACCAGACAAACTTAAAACTTTTGGCTCCTTTAATGATCAAACCTGTGTAACACTCAGCCATCCAGGATGATTCTGAAAATATGGGACACCAGGGAGAGCTGAGTGATAATGTTGAGGTATCTCATGTTCCAATTACTATTAAAGTAGAAGCATACCACCCATGTCTGTAGATGGAATAACACTAGCAGTCAGACTGCCTTTCAAAGGTAAGGATAATTGATCCTTCAAGAAGACCATGACATTAGAGCATTTTCCTTAAGTTAATATAAATGATGTAGATGTGCTAAATAAAAAATACTTTTTTTTTTTTCTTAAACACTCAAGTTCACTCATGTGAATTTAGGCACATGAGAACCTATGGATTATACTAATCACATCTGTTTTCCCTGAATATAAGTCAATTTTTAAACAATGATTAGTGAAACTTCATTTTACAATATATAAATAATACTCACTCTACTGCCTTCTTTTTATACTAGGATGGGGCAGGATCTACTGTATTCATAGTAATGCGCAAAGAGGTGATCATGGGAATATTAGAGTAAGTACTGTGTAAATTGAGTTCTGTATTGAAAGTGAAAAACTGGTTGTGTTTATACTTGCAATACAGTTTTGCTGAGTAAATATTGCTTTTGTCCCATTTGTGGGGATGGAATTTCATTAAGATTGTTGTTAACTTGGAGCAGGGCAATAATTCAGGGGTGTTTTACTACAGTATAAATTGGAGCAGTCTCTATTTACTACCAAAGATATTACACGCAGGGCTATAATTCAGGGATATTTTACTACAGTAGGAATTGTAAAAGGAAGTTGAGCATGGGGACTGATACCTGTAAGCTTAACCTGAAAATGAGGTTGGAGTATCAGGACCCTGAGGTATTTCTTTGCCACATAGCAGAAGTCAAGCATGAAACAAAGTCATAATTGTTCTTTCTTGCTAGAAGTATTAGGTGATCCTTTTTTTTTCAATATTTTCTGTTTGGCATAACCTACATTTTTGGCAGTTTATCTCTGTGTAATAGCCCTGCCCATCTTAGCCCATAGTTTGTATTCAAGGGTGGTCTCCAACTCACAGGTAACCACTGCCCTTCTGTCTCCCAAGTGCTACATTTAAAAAATTGTGCCACCACCCGAGGCTTAATCTGCCTTGTATGTCAATTTAACCATTTGGCATTCATATTATTTTGTAGTTCCATTACCATCCTTGCACCTTACTATAATCATAACTGGTTTCATAAAAAAAAGAAAGAGAAAAGTCTCCATTAACTAGAAAAGAATTGGACACTCAAGTAGGATATCTCAAAAAATGTAAAAAAGAGAGAATTCATAAACATAAACTACTCTTATAACAATATGAGGAACTCTGTAAACTTCTTCATAGGCCTGTGTATGATGTGCATATCACCTCTGACCCAATTGTAGAGAAGCTGAACCTGTTCCAACAACATGTGGCAACTTTGAGGCAAACAAAGGTATGCTGTTGCATTCATTCCCCCATAAAATTTGATTGGAATTTATGTATCTCATAATAATTTTGATTGTTTAAAAAGATTAAGAATGAACAGTTTGTCAATATTAATAAACATATCATATTGTGTATGAAAAAATTGGAACTAACTTCTGATTCAAGTTTTGAAAACGATGTAGTGTGTCAATTTCAAAGTGTATTTTCTGAGTCATTGCAGAGTATTGTGGCATTACATATGTTGCTTTTGCAGGTAATATGTGTTCAGATTATGCAGTATCAACTCACTTGTATTTATCAATTTGAACAACCTGACAGCTTTTGCCTTAATTCTAAATGAGGAGCCAGTTTGTATTAAGGGATGCTGAGGTAGGCATCACTTCAGTTTTTGACCAGCCTTGTACACAGAGTGAGTTTGGGGACAGGCAGGGATACACAGGGAAACCCTTTCTCGAGTAAACAAACAGAAAGGGACAGAATATGTGAAGACACCCAACCATAATACAATATGGAATAAATCTGTTTGTTTACTGTGTGTATGTGTGTGTGTGTGGGGTGGGGTGGGTGTGGGTGTGTTTGTTTATGTTATGGGGAGAGAGAGACAGAAGCACAGATAGACAGATACAGAGCAATAGCGTGATCACGTTTCAAAGTCAATTCAATTCCAATTGTCCATCTTAGTTATCAGGTTCACATTTATGAAGGCAAACTTTTCTGCCACTGAGACTTACAGATCTCTCTCAGCTTCCAAGTGCTATTATGTAGTTGGACTTTCTTGTCAGATTTTCTTGGAACAATCCATCCCCAAATAATGACACAGACATTTCTAAATTATGAATGATTGGCCTTTAACTTAACCTTGTTCCCAACAATTTCCTATATCTTAACAAATATCTATTAGCCTATTGTCTATTATTCTGTATTTGCAGCTCCCTCTTTGTCTTCCTGGCATGGGTCCAGGCCTAGATTCATTCCCCTGAGTTTTTCTCTCAGCCCAGCAATCCTGCCTAACCATTACTTTTGAGCAATTGGCCGTTTAATTTTTTATTAAACCAATTAAGGGCCTTAGGCAGGCAAGGTAAAAAGCACCCTATTTTCACATAATGATCAAATGTCCCACAAGTTTAACTTTTAATCATCCCCTTCTAGATTTAGCATTTTGCTTGATCTCAGGTCCTTCGTGTTTGTACTTTATTGACTGAGATCCCTACTCAGGCCCTATTTTGCTTTGTTGGTAATAGATGCTGAACTTAAATCTCTTAGTATCAGGAATTCTAGACACTAGCCAATAAACCCTGATTATAGCCCATAATTTACTACTTTTTAATTTAGAAACAAAATCTACCTCAATTTTGTGTGAATAAGAAATGTAATAAAAATTAATTATTGTCTCAGAATGCATAGCACTAGCCATTTTAACTAAACTAATGCTTATTTATGTTAACAATATAAAATTTTATTCCTGAGATGATCATGGTGTTTCATGCCTTTGAACCCAGGACTCAGGAGCCAAAAGCATGAATCTCAATGAATTCCAGGCCAGTCACAGATACATAATGAGGCCCTTTCTTAAAAACACAACAATGGAAGAGACAGAAGACTAAAAGTTGAAGCACACTGACTGTACATACAGAAGTTATGAGTTAAGTCCCTCCAACCAGATGGTAGCTCACGACCATCTACAATCAGATCTGTTGCCCTCTTCTTTTCTACAAGCAGACATTCAAATAGGGTACTACATATGACAAAATAGCTTTTAAAAATGAAATAAAATGTCCTACTGGTTACTTGAAACCCATCACTGGGCCTCTGCTAGAGTTCCCTCAGCTAAAGACCGCCAAATACTTGTTAGATCCCCATATCCTCTTGGGAACATCCTGAGTCCATGCATGCCGGATATTTTTTAAAATTAGTTCATGATTTTTTACATGTAGATCCTTGTTCCCTATATCTCCCTCAATTCCTTCCCTTCCTCTTATCATCTGTTGCCCCCTCACAATCACCCTGACCACCCTGCCATCCTATTCACCCACAATCAACACATAGGGCTAGGCCACCCAAGTGGGGTCATGTATTTCTGACAGTGAATTTGAAGTGTTGATTAGAATGTCTCTTCTATGTCTATGTTTAGGGGGAATCCCTGGATTGGGGGAATGTGTCCTCAAGGTCCTTTTGCGCACCAGGAATACATCCAGGTCCCACTGTCTGAACTCCATTAGACAGCTCACACCTTCTAGCTGATATCCATCTCAGGGGTCTGAGTAAGTTCCATGCTGGATTCACAGCTATCAGTCTGTGGTCCTATTAGCTCCTCCTTCATCAGGTCAGCTGTCTCAACGTGTTTCTGCAACTCGATCTTGTCCTCTCTCTCTCTGCATCTGGATTCTAGTTAGACGCAGTGTTTACTTATGGGTGTTTGCTTCTGTTTTCTACAGAGAGTAGATGAGGGCTCCATGTAGCGCTCGAGTTAGTTGCTGATCTCATTTTCAGGGAAGGTCAATAATGGAAGCCTTTCCACTGTTGCTCAGATTGTTAGTTGGAGTCAGTCTTGTAGGTCTCTAGATATAACTTTAGGTTCAATTTTCTCTTCAAACCAATAATGACTTGCTCTTTTATGTGCTCTCCCTCTCTACCATGTTCTACTTTTTGTGCCTGGGTTACCTCATTCATGTTTGCTTCTTCAATTAGTATCCACTTGCCTGTGCATTTCCAGATTCCATTTTTTCTGTTGATTAGTAGTCCATTGTGTAGATGTGCCACAAGTTCTTTATCCATTCTTCAGTTGAGAGGCATCTGGGTAGATTCTAGGTTCTTGCTATTACAAATAATGCTGCTATAGGCATAAATAAATACATTTTTTGTTGCATGAATGTGGATAATTTGGGTATATGCCTATGAGGGGGGATTGCCAGGTCCTGTGGTAAACCAATTCCCAACTTGCTGAGGAACTGCCATAGCTATCTTGAAAATGGCTGTACAAGTTTGAACTCCCAAAATCAGTGGAGGAGTGTTACCCTTTCTACACATCCTGTCCAGCAGTACTCAGGAGCCAAAAGCATGAATCTCAATGAATTCCAGGCCAGTCAAAATTACATAATGAGGCCTTTTCTTCAAACACAGCAATGGAATGGTTAGATGGCTAAAAGTTCAAGCACACTGATTGTACTTTTAGAGGATATGAGTTACTTCCCAACAATCAGATGGTCGTTCACAACCATCTACAATGAGATTGTTGCCCTCATCTTTTCTACCAGGAAATATTCAAGTAGGATATTACACATGATAAATAATTTTTTAAAATGAAATAAAACGTCCTACTGGATACTTGAAACCCATCACTGGGCCTCTGCTAGAGTTCCCTCAGCTAAAGACCTCAAGATCTCTTTTAGATCCACTATTCCTCATGGGCACGTTCTGAGCCCCTGCATACTGAATTTTTTTCAATGATTATTGTTTATTTTACTTGTCGATTCCTATCCCTCACTCCCTACCCTTTCTCGCTCTTATATTCTGAACCCCCTTCTCTTGCACCTGACTACCTCCCCTCCCATTCACCCCCTCTCCCCATATGGGGCTATGACATCCAGGTAGGTTCATGTATTTCTGACAATGAGAGTTCTGTTTAGGGTATGGTTAGAGTTAGGGTGAGCATTATTGTTGGTGGTAGCATTAGGGTTGGGTTGCTGAAGCCCAGGAAAGGAGTGAGAGCCCATGGCGAAAATAACAGGAAAGGAAAGTAACATTCAGATAGAAGAGAGTTTCCCCTTAGCAGTCTATGTAATTATTTGGGACCTTTGCTGAGCAATCAGTGGGATAAGAGATGTGGGAAGAAACATTTGAGGCACCCATAATTGATGTGACCCAGCTCCACAGGTCAACACCTCTACCAGAGATGATTAAAAAAGGAGTAGGGCCCTGCTGACATCATGTACCTGGGCTTGCCCAAGGATCCAGAGCTCTTGGGGTTTGTACTGCAGAAGCAATGGGGGAAATGTGGGTAGGAGCAAGATGTGTAAACTGATGGACTACCTGTGAGGTCCAGACAGAGAGGGAAACTTTGGAAAAACACGGAGGGCCAGAATCAGGGTTTGGTGAGACAGCAGAACCTGGAGCCCAGAGACAGAAAGGTGAAACAGGAGCCCAGGTCTGAAGAAGGCACATGGGTTTCCCATCCTGTAGTGATTGTTGCCTCAAGGGATGGAGTCACCTTTGATACATGTGAACTTCCTGGCAGAGGATGAGGAGCTGTAGCTCTGGAGAACCCTGACATGCCCTTGGTCAGCACCCAAAGAGGAAGCAGAGGCAAGGAGCAAGTCCTATCCTTTTCTGAGGAAGCAGTGCAGCATGCAAAGTAGGACTCCATCCCACACAGCTGCCTGCAATCCAAGCATAGAGAGGAATGCTGCATGCCAGGCATTATCACTGAACGTCCAGGCCAAGACTGCCTTGTGGAAATTGTACAAGGATGTTCTGTGTCTTCCCAGTCCACACACGGAAGCCACCAGCTACAAGTGGCTAAATGATTGTCATGATAAACAGTCAATTCCAGGCTCTTTCTTGACAAAAAATAGGCTTAGCTGCAAGTTTGTGGTGTTGAGGAACACTTGGCAAGTGAAATTCCACATGAAGATGCTATGTACACTAGGTACTTTAGTGAGGGTACCCTGGATGTAATATCAAAATCCTGGAGACGGTAAGGATGTGGGCAGCTTCTGAAAAGGTCAGGGTGCCTAGTATGAGACATATGACCCATGAAATACAGGAGAAGATCCATTTTTAAATTCTTAATATTTATCTAAAAATACATAAAAAAACTATAGCTTCATATACATAGTAGTATCAAAGTTTCAGTTTTACTTTCCAAAATTTTTATATAATAAATGACACAGGAGCCTTCAGAACCCAGGAGAGGGTATCAGGTCTCCTGTTAAAAGAATTACAGATAGTTGTGACCCAACATGTGGGTGCTAGGAATTGAACCGGGCCTGCATTTAACCACTGAGTCAGCCCTTGGTGCCCCAAGCCCTGCAGAGCTGCATTTGTTCTGAAAAGTGAATCCTATGTGTTCCTTTGGGACTGTGGCTGCTATGTCTTATTCAACCTTGGAGGTAGGTTTCTCACCTGAATCAAAATGCTGTGGATTTTTAGATTTCAGAGGTAAAACTCTGTTTTCTAGAAACCAGGTATGCAAGGCTCAAATTCCTCAGGGCTTAATTTAAAAAAAAAAAAAATTCCTCAAAGCTTTCCAAACAAACTAAGGAGTTTGGACTTTATCTTGTGGGGAACTAGAAGCTCAAGAGCATAGTTAGGTAGCAATGGAAATCACCAAGTTGAGCAATTGATTGAAAGCTGCATGGCCTTCATATTAATAAGGTAAGAATATAGAATACCGGGATGCACTTATTGGCCCACACCCATGCAGTCATGGCCCCCTCTTCTCCTCTTTAGGAAAGTGCATAAATGAACTTCAGTGTTGCGATTGTCATAGATGCTATGAAAGTAAAGTTGAAGAAAGGGTTCTCCCACAAGCCAGAATAGGCTGCTCTGAGCACTATAGCTTGTCTGAAACCTCAAAACCACCCAACAGAGAAACAAAAACCTCAAAGAGCTGAATTTGCACTACTGCCAAATCCTCTACAGAGCTCTGAGTAACCAGTTAGGGCATATGGAGGGCTTTTGAGAATTTGTTTTATTAAATACAGTCCATGTTGAGGACTAAGTTATTGTATAAATTATCTAAAGTAGAAGTAAATGTTAAAAATCATTTCCAGTTATTCGCTTCTGTTTAGTATCAGCTAAGGTCTTGTGGCCACACATGTCTCTGTACATGCATGGTGAGAATGCAACATGTGGTTTGCCACTAAATATCTTCTCCCCCAACCGTACCCGGTGATAAGGTGGAAGCTCAAAATAGCCTAAATTTGAGGTATTATCACAGAAATTAACAAGCAGATGAGAGATTCTTCTGCAAAAAGTTAATATACATCTGTCAGTCTAACATTAATGTTCACACACTGCATCACTCTCTCAGTGCAGAGGTCTCCTACGACCACACTCTTTGTAAATGTAATAGTCCATCACTCAAGGAATCAGCTCACATAAAAGTTACCAAGTTCATGTTTAGGGTGGTGTGATGATCTGTCTACTTTATTTGCATTTACTTGGACTGGGTGATTCTTTATACTACACTCACCCCCCCCCCACACACACACCACAGAGACACAAAGGCAGAGAATTTCACTTACTGAGCCTCAAATATTGGGATGGCTTCCCAAGGCAGCTAAGACCAGATGCTGGTCTGGTCCCTGGTGTAAGGACTAAAAGAAGGGCACTGCCACCATTGTACCAACAAATGCCATGGTAACTGTCCTGAGTATCTTTCTGAGGTGTCCCGTTCCTATATATCACTATGTGACTAAGAACCCTACAGGAGAACTAATTTGTGATACCCAAAACATAAGTACATAGCTGGAGGCAGCAACAGCTGTGTGATCAAAACTATTCACCATCATGCCCTTAGGTAGAAACTCTACCTGGAGGGCTGTGGCTGGAGATGGCTCATTGGGTAAAAGGTCAGGGACAGTGGCACATGACTATTTCTCCAAGTACAGAGGAGAGGGACATTATGGAGACAGGAGGATCCCTGCAGTGAATTAACCAGCTAGCCTAGCAGAATCATTGTGATCCAGGTTCATTGAAGGGCAGTTTCTAGGCAGTAACTCAATCACTGCTGAGATTAGCTTTGCTAAGGGTTTGACTCCTCAGTAATAGCTTCATGACCTTGGACTTGAGAAGCAAGAAGTTCGGATTTTTGTTGTTCTTTGGGTCATTTTTGGTTTTGTTTTTTTGTTTTTGAGACAGGATCTGTATGTAATCACTATATTCAACCAGGCTGATCTCGAAATCACAGATTCTCCTGTCACTCAAGTTCTAGAATTAAAGACATCCACTACTATCCTGGTAGGAAAAGGCTGTGTAAAGTAAGACATGAGGGAAAAAAAGGTCATGAAGGCAACCTTTTTAAAATATTGATAGATTAGTTTGTTTTTAATATTTATTTTTATTTTGTGTGTGTATGTAAAATCACATATAGGTGCCCTCCAAAAAAAAAAAAAAAAAAAAAAAAAAAAAGCCATCAGATCCCCTACAACTCCTGGAGTTAGAGAAGGTAGTGAGCTCACCCTGTGGAGGCTGGAAACCAAACTCTAATCTTTCTGCTTACTTGGTTACTTTTTGAGACAGGGTCTCCAATAACAGGCTAGCCTTGAACTTGCTATGTAGCTGTGTAGCTGAGGATGACCTTGAACCTCTGATCTTCCTGCCTCTACCTCTCAAATACTGGGACTAAAGGGAAACACCACAATACATACCCAGTTTCTGGAGAGCCAGGAATAGAGCCCAGGGTCTCATGCATGTTAGGCAAGCTCTCTCTAAACACTGAGCTACATACATCTCCAGCACAAATTGAACTTTCGGGAAGTTAAGTATTCTCTCCAATAGAAGACACTTAAAATTGGCAAGAAAGGCAACACAGTAAGAAATGAAACTGTTGGTATATAAAGCAGACATAGGGCCTGTAGCCAAAGTAGGGAAACAAGTGCAAACCAGTAGAAAAAGACAGCCCAGTAAAAACCGATCAAGGGCTCAGGCAGACATTTCAGAAACCGCGGGCTCTTTTGATGGCCCAGTGAGCAAGTGGAAAGGTTGCAGACTTGTCAGTTGTCAGGGAAAACAAAAGGCAAGTGCAACCATCAGTGCACAGTCATAAGTCTACACAAAAATGTAAAAACTTAATGGCAGGGCCAGTGAAATGGTAAGGTCATTTGCCTGGCTCCCACAAATTGTCTCTGACTTCCACTCCTGCTATGGGACGTTCTACCAATAAATGCTTGTTTAAAACACATACACAGAGAGACGGGGGGTGGGGGGGAGTGAAATAAGAGAGAAAGAGGAACATGCTAGAAGGTGCACACTAGTTCTGTTCATAGTAGCCACAAACTGGAACAACACAAATATCCATTAGCATTAGAGTGGAATTAGGCATGGGTGAGGAAGAGGCCAAGTAGATGGAGAAGCTTAGGGTCAAACTGAGGGCCTCACAGGTGCTAGGGCAGTTCTCTGCTGTTAAGCCTCCAAACTCAAACTCTCTGTGCAAAAGTCATTTGTCCTCTGTAGAGCCCAGAGTCCCTGTCTATAAGGTTCAAGGACTTATCCCTTTAAATTCTTCCCTCATCTCCTATTTAGGTGAACTAGGTGGTGTGTACCAATCGAAAGTGCCCCAGTAGATCAAAAGAAGGCAAGAACAAGGCATCCCTTAGCATTTAAACGTTCCTGCCATCTGAATGTCAGCTCTAGCGTGAGAGAGCTGTGTTTTCCTGTTGAACAGTCGTGCTTGACATACAAGTATTGCCATGGATGAATCCAAAAGAGGCTGATTAAATGTGATCCTTTCCCTGTGCTCTGAAGTCCACACCCACTGCCAAGAGAGCTGCCTACCTGCAGAGTCTCAGCAGGGTGGGTCTCCCCCTTACCCCCTCTGGCAGGTGTTAATGAGATTAGCAATTAAAAGGCAGGCCAGCAGAGGGCAGACACCAGAACCTGACTGAGAGTCAGCTCAGGAAATGGAGAAGGCATGGCCTCAGTGAGGCAACCAGCTGCAGTTCCTGTTTGCCTGCTTCCCCTATGCCATGGGCTTGGAAAGTGTGGTGTTTCCCGTACCTGTGCCAGATAGTACATTGGAGTTGAGTGCCCACTAGCAGGATACAGGAGCTGCCTGGACGCCGGGGGCAGTGATCCTTGATGTAGGTCGGTTATATCACTTGTTCCTAGATATCCTAGGATGCCCTTACCTTCTGTTAAAAAGAGACATCCTGTCAAATGTAGGAGCCTGGATTTGTTTTGACTCTGAACAACCATCAGTAACCGATAAACAGGGAAGGAGCTTGATCCTGTAGGCAGTGGATGGTCTGGCTGTCTAAAAGGTATGATGGACATGGCTGTACTGGTCAAAGACTCTGACATGTTAACTTAGGGTCAGAAAGTAACTACAATAGCCCCCCATGCACTGGTGAGCAGGAGAGCATTGTCCGGCAGCCCACAGAACAATGGATGTCCAATGCCCACATGAATCACTGATGCACTACCTGCCATTCTTCTGCCTGAGAAGACTGATAAATAAGTAATTTGGGACTGTCATCACCTGCTGATTAAAGAGGCAGGAGATTGCAAAGACCTTACAGTCTTCCCTCTGGCCGTGGAAACACTAACTTAGTTCACTGATGGGAACAGTTACCTTGTGAAAGGTAAGAAAGGACTGGGACAAGGATGTGAATGAAACCTGCATGGTTTGAGCCAGCAGCCTGCCAGAAGGAACCTCAGCATGAGAAGCTGAGCTCTTGGCCTTAACACAGGCCTTGTAGTTGGCAAAAGAAAAGAAAAAAATCTGTAAACCTGTACAGGGGCAGCAGTTGTGCTTTTATAACTGTCCATGTGCATGGGGCTATCTGTAAACAAAGGGGACAGGCTAAGCTTTACTGTGAGCAAGTCAGAGAGCCAGAGATGAGCTGACACCTGCATTCCTCCACATTTTCTCCCCACTGTCCTCCTTGAGTCGCTGCTGTAATTCTCATTAGGGACAGTGACCTGGAGCATAAGCTAATTAAGCCCCTTTCTGGCTTGCATTGTGTGTGGTCAGTCTTTTAGCACAGCAACACATGCTCACCAGAATGGTAAGATATGATTTTCTTCTTTTCAACTGTGGTGAAGTAAATGTATGTTTTATTGTTTATTTTCATCTCATTTGTTCTTTTTCCAAGATAGGCTCTTAGCAATACAGTCCTTTGTGGCCTTGAACTTGTGACTCCTGTCTCAAGCTTCTGAGTACTGAGCAAGGCATGTACCATTCCATGGTTTGTAATTTTCACTAATTAAATATGACATGGTTACATTTAAGTTTCTTTATGTATACTTATTTGATTTGAGGCAGGGTCTTGCTTTGTAGCCAAGGCCAGCTTGGAGGTAGTAGCAGTCAAGTGTCCATACTTCCAAGTGCTGCAATTATAAACTTGCACTACACATAGTTACCTAAATGCATGGGGCTTTTTTGTAAAAGTAAAAAATGATATATGTTTAGGCTTAAATTTTGTGGTGTTCAAAACAAGCTGGTGGGTATCTAAGACAGAGGAATGTGTTGTCTGTGTAGCAATGCAAATGGAAAGCATTCTAGTTGAAGGAGGGATATATATGACAAATGTGGAAGGCAGTTACCCTATTCACCCTGCTTACAATTTTTTTTTTGTTTTACAGAGCATAATAATATTTTAACTTTAGAGAAATGGGAGGCATTGGTGTTTGTTTGAAAGAGGGGGTTAGGAAACATTGAATAAATTGATTAATTTGAAAACTACTTCCCTCAAAGCCATGAAAACCTGACGTCAATCCTCACAATTCTTGAAAATTAATACAGATTGCTGGGTTGTGGTTTATGCCTTTAACACCAATACTTTGGAGGCAGAGGCAGAGGCAGAAAGTTCTCCAAAGGTCAGCCTGTTGTACAGAGTAAGTTTCAAGACAGCCAGGGCATCCTATAGGAACCTTGTCTCGAGTGAAAAAACATAATGGTTGCATATACTTCTAACTTCAACATTGATAGGTGGAATGAGAAACTTCACCTCCAAAATACGTAAAAATAAGACAGCAGCTGAAGATAAGTTGAGCAGTTGCAAGCATTTTCTGCTCTTTTGCATAAGAGCAGGTTTCAGTTTCCAGCCCATGTGGTGGACTACAACTGTCCTAACTGCTATTCCAGGGAAACCAGCCCTGACTTGTGACTTCAGTGGTCACCAGGTTCAAAAGCAATACACTTAAATACATGAAGGAAAGAATCTCATAGTCTTGTAAGTTAGGCTTTATATCAAAAACCCAGGTAGACAGTATCACCCCAAACTTGATTTCTGTCCTCCATTCCTTCTTCATATATATGTCTGAGCTACCATCCACCACCAGAGAATAAATGCGTACATAAGAGCCGAGTATATGTAGTGATACAAATAGTTGTTACCAGACAAACTTAAAACTTTTGGCTCCTTTAATGATCAAACCTGTGTACCACTCATCCCTCCAGGATGATTCTGAAAATATGGGACACCAGGGAGAGCTGAGTGATAATGTTGAGGTATCTCATGTTCCAATTACTATTAAAGTAGAAGCATACCACCCATGTCTGTAGATGGAATAACACTAGCAGTCAGACTGCCTTTCAAAGGTAAGGATAATTGATCCTTCAAGAAGACCATGACATTAGACCATTTTCCTTAAGTTAATATAAATGATGTAGATGTGCTAAATAAAAAATACTGTTTTTTTTTCTTAAACACTCAAGTTCACTCATGTGAATTTAGGCACATGAGAACCTTTGGAGTATACTAATCACATCTGTTTTACCTGAATATAAGTCAATTTTTAAACTATGATTAGTGAAACTTTATTTTACAATATATAAATAATACTCACTCTACTGCCTTCTTTATATACTAGGAATGGGGCATGATCTACTGTATTCATAGTAATGCGCAAAGAGGTGATCATGGGAATATTAGAGTAAGTAGTGAATAAACTGAGTTCTGTATTGAAAGTGAAAAACTGGCTGTGTTTATACTTGCAATACAGTTTTGCTGAGTAAATATTGCTTTTGTCCCATTTGTGGGGATGGAATTTCATTAAGATTGTTGTTAACTTGGAGCAGGGCAATAATTCAGGGGTGTTTTACTACAGTATAAATTGGAGCAGTCTCTATTTACTACCAAAGATATTACACGCAGGGCTATAATTCAGGGATATTTTACTACAGTAGGAATTGTAAAAGGAAGTTGAGCATGGGGACTGATACCTGTATGCTTAACCTGAAAATGAGGTTGGAGTATCAGGACCCTGAGGTATTTCTTTGCCACATAGCAGAAGTCAAGCACGAAACAAAGTCATAATTGTTCTTTCTTGCTAGAAGTATTAGGTGATCCTTTTTTTCAATATTTTCTGTTTGGCATAACCTACATTTTTGGCAGTTTATCTCTGTGTAATAGCCCTGCCCATCTTAGCCCATAGTTTGTATTCAAGGGTGGTCTCCAACTCACAGGTAACCACTGCCCTTCTGTCTCCCAAGTGCTACATTTAAATAATTGTGCCACCGCCCGAGGCTTAAACTGCCTTGTATGTCAATTTAACCATTTGGCATTCCTATTATTTTGTAGTTCCATTACCATCCTTGCACCTTACTATAATCATATCTGGTTTCATAAAAAAAAGAAAGAGAAAAGTCTCCATTAACTAGAAAAGAATTGGACACTCAAGTAGAATATCTCAAAAAATGTAAAAAAGAGAGAATTCAGAAACATAAACTACTCTTATAACAATATGAGGAATTCTGTAAACTTCTTCATAGGCCTGTGTATGATGTGCATATCACCTCTGACCCAACTGTAGAGAAGCTGAACCTGTTCCAACAACATGTGGCAACTTTGAGGCAAACAAAGGTATGCTGCTGCATTCATTCCCCATAATATTTGATTGGAATTTATGTATCTCATAATAATTTTGATTGTTTTAAAAGATTAGGAATGAACAGTTTGTCAATATTAATAAACATATCATATTGTGTATGAAAAAATTGGAACTAACTTCTGATTCAAGTTTTGAAATAGATGGAGTGTGTCAATTTCAAAGTGTATTTTCTGTGTCATTGCAGAGTATCGTGGCACTACATATGTTGCTTTTGCAGGTAATATGTGTTCAGATTATGCAGTATCAACTCACTTGTATTTATCAATTTGAAAAACCTGACAGCTTTTGCCTTCATTCTAAATGAGGAGCCAGTTTGTATTAAGGGATGCTGAGGTAGGCATCACTTCAGTTTTTGACCAGCCTTGTACACAGAGTGAGTTTGGGGACAGGCAGGGATACACAGGGAAACCCTTTCTCGAGTAAACAAACAGAAAGGGACAAAATATGTGAAGACACCCAACCATAATACAATATGGAATAAATATGCTTGTTTACTGTGTGTATGTGTGTGTGTGGCGGGGGGTGGGTGGGTGTGGGTGTGTTTGTTTATGTTATGGGGAGAGAAATACAGAAGCACAGATAGACAGAGACAGAGCAATAGAGAGATCACGTGTCAAAGTCCATTCAATTCCAATTGTCCATCTTATTTATCAGGTTCACATTTATGAAGGTAAACTTTTCTGCCACTGAGACTTACAGATCTCTCTCACCTTTCCAGTGCTATTATGTAGTTGGACTTTCTTGTCAGATTTTCTTGGAACAATCCATCCCCAAATAATGACACAGACATTTCTAAATTATGAATGATTGGCCTTTAACTTAACCTTGTTCCCAACAATTTCCTATACCTTAACAAATGTCTATTAGCCTATTGTCTATTATTCTGTATTCGCAGCTCCTTCCATGTCTTCCTGGCATGGGTCCAGGCCTAGATTCATTCCCCTGAGTTTTTCTCTCAGCCCAGCAATCCTGCCTATCCATTCCTTTTGAGCAATTGGCCGTTTAACTTTTTATAAAACCAATTAAGGGCCTTAGGCAGGCAAGGTAAAAAGCACCCTATTTTCACATAATGATCCAAGTGGGGTCATGCATTTCTGACAGCGCATTTGAAGTGTTGATTATTATGTCTCTTCTATGTCTAGGTTTAGGGGGTATCCCTGGATTGGGGGAATGTGTCCTCAAGGTCCTTTTGCGCACCAGGAAACAAAACGTCCTACTGGATACTTGAAACCCATCACTGGGCCCCTGCTAGAGTTCCCTCAGCTAAAGGCATCAAGATCTCTGTTAGATCCACTAATCCTCTTGGGCACATTCTGAGTCCCTACATACTGAATTTTTTAAAATTATTATTGTTTATTTTACATGTCGATTCCTATCCCTCACTTGATACCCTCCCTCCCTCTTACATTCTCCCCCTTTAAATTCACCCTGACCACCTCCCCTTCCATTAACCGCCTCTCCAATATGGGGATATGCCATCCAGGTAGGGTCATCTATTTCTGACATTGAGAGTTCAGTTTAAGGTATGGTTAGAGTTAGGGTGAGCATTATGGTTGGTGGTAGCGTTAGTGTTGGGTTCCTGAAGCCCAGGAAAGGAGTGAGAGCCCATGGCGAAAATAACAGGAAAGGAAAGTAACATTCAGATAGAAGAGAGTTTCCCCTTAGCAGTCTATGTAATTATTTGGGACCTTTGCTGAGCAATCAGTGGGATAAGAGATGTGGGAAGAAACATTTGAGGCACCCATAAATGATGTGACCCAGCGCCAGAGGTCAACACATCTACCAGAGATGATTAAAAAAGGAGTAGGGCCCTGCTGACATCATGTACCTGGGCTTGCCCAAGGATCCAGAGCTCTTGGGGTTTGTACTGCAGAAGCAATGGGGGAAATGTGGGTAGGAGCAAGATGTGTAAACTGATGGACTACCTGCGAGGTCTAGACAGAGAGGGAAACTTTGGAAAAACATGGAGGGCCAGAATCAGGGTTTGGTGAGACAGCAGAACCTGGAGCCCAGAGACAGAAAGGTGAAACAGGAGCCCAGGTCTGAAGAAGGCACATGGGTTTCCCATCCTGTAGTGATTGTTGCCTCAAGGGATGGAGTCACCTTTGATACATGTGAACTTCCTGGCAGAGGATAAGGAGCTGTAGACTGGAGAACCCTGATATGCCCTTGGTCAGCACCCAAAGAGGAAGCAGAGGCAAGGAGCAAGTCCTATCCTTTTCTGAGGAAGCAGTGCAGCATGGAATGTAGGGCTCCATCTCACACAGCTGACTGCAGTCTAAGCATAGAGAGGAATGCTGCATGCCAGGCATTATCACTGAACTTTCAGGCCAAGACTGCCTTGTGGAAATTGTACAAGGATGTTCTGTGTCTTCCCAGTCCACACACAGAAGCCACCAGCTACAAGTGGCTAAATGATTGTCATGATAAACAGTCAATTCCTGGCTCTTTCTTGACAAAAAATAGGCTTAGCTGCAAGTTTGTGGTGTTGAGGAACACTTGGCAAGTGAAATTCCACATGAAGATGCTATGTACACTAGGTACTTTAGTGAGGCTACCCTGGACGAAATATCAAAATCCTGGAGATGGTAAGGATGTGGGCAGCTTCTGAAAAGGTCAGAGTACCTAGTGTGAGACATATGACCCAGGAAATACAGGAGAAGAGCCATTTTTAAATTCTTAATATTTATCTAAAAATACATGATAAAAACTATAGCTTCATATACATAGTAGTATCAAATTTTCAGTTTTACTTTCCAAAATTTTTATTTAGTAAATGTGCATGCATTTGGTCCTGAGTGACAGGAGCCTTCAGAACCCAGAAGAGGGTATCAGGTCTCCTGTTAAAAGAATTACAGATAGGTGTGAACCACCATGTGGATGCTAGGAATTGAACCAGGCGTCCTCTAAGGGCATTAACCACTGAGCCATCCCTTGGTGCCCCAAGCCCTGCAGAGCTGCATTTGTTCTGAAAAGTGAATCCTATGTGTTCCTTTGGGACTGTGACTTATATATCTCATTCAACCTTAGAGGTAGGTTTCTCACCCAAATCAAAATACTGTGGATTTTTAGGCTTCAGAGGTAAAACTCTGTTTTCTAAAACCAAGGTATGCAAGGCTCAATTTCCTCAGGGCTTAATTTAAAAAAAAAACAAAATTCCTCAAAGCTTTCCAAACATACTAAGAAGTTTGGACTTCATCTTGTGGGGAACTAGAAGCTCTAGAGGGTAGTTAGGTAGCAATGGAAATCACCAAGTTTAGCAAATGATTGAAAGCTGCATGGCCTTCATATTAATAAGGTAAGAATATAGATTCTCGGGATGCACATATTGGCCCACACCCATGCAGTCATGGCCCCCTCTTCTCCTCTTTAGGAAAGTGCATAAATGAACTTCAGTGTTGCGATTGTCATAGATGCTATGAAAGTAAAGTCTGAAGAAAGGGTTCTCCCACAAGCCAGAGCAGGCTCCTCTGAGCACTAAAGCTTGTCTGAAACCGTAAAAACCACCCAAAAGAGAAACAAACACCTCAAAGAGGTGAATTCGCTCTACTGTCCAGTCCTCTACAGAGCTCTAAGTTAAGGGCATATGGAGGGCTTTTGAGAATTTGTTTCATTAAATACAGTCCATGTTGAGGACTAAGTTATTGTATAAATTATCTAAAGCAGAAGTAAATGTTAAAAATCATTTCCAGTTTTGCGCTTCTCTTTAGTATCAGCTAAGGTCTTGTGGCCACACATGTCACTGTACATGCATGGTGAGAATGCAACATTTGGTTTGCACTAAATGTCTTCTCCCCAACCCTACCCAGTGATATGTTGAGAGCTCAAAATAGCCAAAATTGGAGTTATTTCCTCTGAAATTAACAAGAAGTTGAGAGATTCTTCTGCAAAAAGGGAATATACATCTGTCAGTCTAACATTAATGTTCACACACTGCATCATTCTCTCCGTGCAGAGGTCCCCCACGACCACATTCTTTGTAAATGTAGTAGTCCATCACTCAATGAATCAGCTGACATAAAAGTTACCAAGTTCATGTTTAGGGTGGTGTGATGATCTGACTATTTTTTTGCATTTACTTGAACTGGGTGATTCTTTATACTACACACACACATACACACAAACACACACACACACACACACACACACACATCACAGACACAAAGGCAGAGAATATCACTTACTGAGCCTCAAATATTGGGATGTTTTCCCAAGGCAGCTAAGACAAGATACTGGTCTGGTCCCTGGTGTAAGGACTAAAAGAAGGGCACTACCACCATTGTACCAACAAATCCCATGGTAACTGTCCTGGGTGTCTTTCTGAGGTTTCCAGTTCCTAAATGTCACCTTGTGGCTAAGAAACCTACAGGAGAACTAATTTGTGACACCCAAAACATAAGTACATAGCTGGAGGCAGCAACAGCTGTTTGATCCAAACTATTCACCATCATGCCCTTAGGTAGACCCTCTACCTGGACAGCTGTGGCTGGAGATGGCTCACTGGGTAAAAGGTCAGGGACAGTGGCACATGACTTTTTATCCAAATACTGAGGAGGGGGACAATATGGAGAAAGGAGTATCCTGCAGTGCATTAACCAGACAGCCTAGCAGAATCCTTGAAATCCAGGTTCAGTGAAGGGCACTTTCTAGGCAGTAACTCAATCACTGCTGAGATTAGCTTTGCTATGGGTTTGACTCCTCAGAAATAGCTTCATGACCTTGGACTTGAGAAGAAAGAAGTTGGGACTTTTGTTGTTGTTTGGGTTTTTTTGGTTTTGTTTTTGTTTTTTTGAGACAGGATTTATGTGTAATCACTATGTTCAACCAGGCTGATCTCGAAATCACAGATGCTCTGGTCTCTCAAGTGCTAGAATTAAAGACATCTACTACTATCCTGGTAGGAAAAGGCTGTGTAAAGTAAGACATGAGGGAAAAAAAAGGTCATGAAGGCAACCTTTTTAAAATATTGATAGATTAGTTTGTTTTTAATATTTATTTTTCTTTTGTATGTATATGACTGTGTGTTTGTATAAGCACATATAGGTGCCCTCCAAAAAAAAAAAAAAAAGCGATCATTACCCCTACAACACCTGGAGTTACATGTGGTATTAAGCTCACCCTGTGGAGTCTGGAAAACAATCTGTCATCTTTCTGCTTACTTGGTTACTTTTTGAGATAGGGTCTCCAAAAACAGGCTAGCCTTGAACTTGCTATGTAGCTGTGTAGCTGAGGATGACCTTGAACCTCTGATCTTCCTGCCTCTACCTCCCAAATACTGGGATTATAGGTAAACACCACCATACATAACCAGTTTCTGGAGAGCCAGGAATAGAGCCCAGGGTCTCATGCATGTTAGGCAAGCACTCTCTAAACACTGAGCTACATATATCTCCATCACAAATTGAACTTTCTGGAAGTTAAGAATTCTCTCCAATAGAAGACACTTAAAATTGGCCAGAAAGACAACACAGTAAGGAATGAAACTGTTGGTATATAAAGCAGACATAGGGCCTGTAGCCAAAGTAGGGAAACAAGTGCAAACCAGTAGAAAAAGACAGCCCAGTGAAAACCGATCAAGGGCTCAGGCAGACATTTCAGAAACCGCGGGCTCTTTTGAGCAAGTGGAAAGGTTGCAGACTTGTCAGTTGTCAGTGAAATCAACAGGAAAATGGAACCATCAGTGCACAGTCATAAGTCTACACAAAAATGTAAAAACTTAATGGCAGGGCCAGTGAAATGTAAGGTCTATTGCCTGGCTCCTTCAATTTGTCTCTGACTTTCACTCCTGCTATGGGACCTGCTCCCAATAAATGCTTGTTTGAAACACATACACAGAGAGACAGAGGGGTGGGGGAGGAGAATAAGAGAGAAAGAGGAACATGCTAGAAGGTGCACACTAGTTCTGTTCATAGTAGCCACAAACTGGAACAACACAAATATCCATTAGCATTAGAGTGGAATTAGGCATGGGTGAGGAAGAGGCCAAGGAGATGGAGAAGCTTAGGGTCAAACTGAGGGCATCACAGGTGCTAGGGCAGTGCTCTGCTGCTGAGCTTCCAAACTCAACCTCTCTGTGCAAAAGTCATCTCACATCTGTAGAGCCCTCAGTCCCTGTCTATCAGGTTCAAGTACTTATCCCTTTAAATTCTTCCCTCATCTTCTATTTAGGTGAACTAGGTGGTGTGTACCAATCGAAAGTGCCCCAGTAGATCAAAAGAAGGCAAGAACAAGGCATCCCTTAGCACTTAAATGTTCCTGCCATCTGAATGTCAGCTCTAGCGTGAGAGAGCTGTGTTTTCCTGTTGCACAGTGGTGCTTGATATATAAGTATTGCCATGGATGAATCCAAAAGAGGCTGAGGAAATGTGATTCATTCCCTTTGCCAAAGAGGGCTGCCTACCTGCAGAGGCTCAGCAGGGTGGGTCTCCCCTTACCTCCTCTGGCAGGTGTTAATGAGATTAGCAATTAAAAGGCAGGCCAGCAGTGGCCAGACACCAGGAACTGACTGAGAGTCAGCTCAGGAAATGGAGAAGGCATGGCCTCAGTGAGGCAACCAGCTGTAGTTCCTGTTTGCCTGTATCCCCTATGCCATGGGCTTGGATAGGGTGGTGTTTCCCATACCTGTGCCAGATAGGACAGTGGAGTTGAGTGCCCACTAGCAGGATATGGGAGTTGCCTGGATACAGGTGTCAGTGATCCTTGATGCAGGTGGGATATATCACTTGTTCCTAGATATCCCAGGATGCCCTTACCTTCTGTTAAAAAGAGACATCCTGTCAAATGTAGGAGCCTGGATTTGTTTTGACTCTGAACAGCCATCAGTAACTGATAAACAGGGAAGGAGTGGATGGTCTGGATGTCTAAAAGCTATGGCTGCCATGGCTGTACTGGTCAAAGACTCTGACATGTTAACTTAGGTGCAGAAAGTAACTACAATAGCCCCCCATGCACTGGTGAGCAGGAGAGCATTGTCCGGCAGCCCACAGAACAATGGATGTCCAATGCCCACATGAATCACTGATGCACTACCTGCCACTCTTCTGCCTGAGAAGACTGAAGAACAAGTCATTTGGGACTGTCATCACCTGCTGATTAAAGAGACAGGAGATTGCAAAGACCTTACAGTCTTCCCTCTGGCCATGGAAACACTAACTTGGTTCACTGATGGGAACCTTGTGAAAGGTAAAGAAAGGACTGGGACAAGGAGGTGAATGAAACCTGCAGAGTTTGAGCCAGCAGCCTGCCAGAAGGAAACTCAGCATGAGAAGCTGAGCTCTTGGCCTTAACACAGGCCTTACAGCTGGCCAAAGAAAAGAAAAAAATCTGTAAACCTGTACATGGGCAGCAGTTATGCTGTTATAACTGTCCATGTGCAAGGGGCTATCTGTAAACACAGGGGACTGGCTAAGCTTTACTGTGAGCAAGTCAGAGAGCCAGAGATGAGCTGACACCTGCATTCCTCCACATTTTCTTCCCACTGTCCTGCTTGAGTCGCTGCTGTAATTCTCATTAGGGACAGTGACCTGGAGCATAAGCTAAGTAAGCCCCTTTCTGGCCTGCATTGTGTGTGGTCAGTGATTTAGCACAGCAACAGATGCTCACCAGAACGGTAAGATATGATTTTCTTCTTTTCAACTCTGGTGAAGTAAATGTATGTTTTATTGTTTATTTTCATCTCATTTGTTCTTTTGCCAAGATAGGCTCTTAGTAATACAGTCCTTTCTGTCCTTGAATTTGTGACTCCTGTCTCAAGCTTCTGAGTACTGAGCAAGGCATGTACCATCCCACTGGTTTGTATTTTTCACTAATTAAATATGAGATGGTTACATTTAATTCTCTTTATGTATACTAATTTGTTTTGAGGCAGGGTCTTGCTTTGTAGCCAAGGCCAGCTTGAATGTATTAGCAGTCATCTGTCCATACTTCCAAGTGCTGCAATTATAAACTTGCATAGAGAAATGGGAGGCATTGGTGTTTGTTTGAAAGACAGGGTAAGGAAACATTGAATAAATTGATTAATTTGAAAATTGCTTCACTTATAAACTTGCACTTCACATAGCTACCTAAATGCCTGGGGCTTTTTTGTAAAATTAAAAAATTATATATGTTTAGGCTTATATTTTGTCATGTTCAAAGAACAAGCAGGTAGGTATCTAAGACAGAGGAATATATTGTCAGTTTAGCATTGCAAATGGAGAGCATTCTAGTTGGAGGAGGGATATATATGACAAATGTGGAAGGCAGTTACCCTATTCACCCTGCTTACAATTTTTTTCTTTTGTTTTACAGAGCATAATAATATTTTAACTTTAGAGAAATGGGAGGCATTGGTGTTTGTTTGAAAGAGGGGTAAGGAAACATTGAATAAATTGATTAATTTGAAAACTGCTTCCCTCAAAGCCATGAAAACCTCAATTCACTCCTCACAATTCTTGAAAATTAATCCAAATTGCTGGGTTGTGGATTATGCCTTTAACACCAGTACTTTGGAGGCAGAGGCAGAGGCAGAAAGATTTTCAAAGGCCAGCCTGTTCTACAGAGTAAGTTTCAAGACAGCCAGGGCATCATATAGGAACCTTGTCTCGAATGAAAAAACATAATGGTTGCATATACTTCTAACTTCAACATTGAGAGGCAGAGATAGGTGGAATGAGAAACTCCATCTCCAAAATATGTAAAAATAAGACAGCAGCTTAAGATACATTGTGCAATTGCATGCCTTTTCTGCTCTTGAATAAGAGCAGGTTTCAGTTTCTAGCCCATGTGGTGGACTACAACTGTCCTGAACTGCTATTCCAGGGAAACCAGCACTGACTTGTGACTTCAGTGGTCACCAGATTCACAAGCAACACACTTAAATACATGAAGGAAAGAATCTCATAGTCTTGTAAGTTAGGCTTTATATCAAAAAACCAAGTAGACAGTATCACACCAAACTTGATTTCTGTCCTCTATTCCTTCTTCATATATATGTCTGATCTACCATCCACCACCAGAGAATAAATGGGTACATAAGAGCCGAGTATATGTAGTGATACAAATAGTTGTTACCAGACAAACTTAAAACTTTGTGGCTATTTAATGATCAAACCTGTGTACCACTCAGCCATCCAGGATGATTCTGAAAATATGGGACACTAGGGAGAGCTGAATGATAATGTTGAGGTATCTCATGTTCCATTACTATTAAAGTAGAATCATACCACCCATGTCTATAGATGGAATAATACCAATAGTCAGACTGCCTTTCAAAGGTAAGGATAATTGATCCTTCAAGAAGACCATGACATTAGACCATTTTCCTTAAGTTAATATGATTGATGTAGATGTGCTACATGAAAAATCCTTTTTTTTTTTTTTATTTTCTTAAACACTCAATTTCACTCATGTGAATTTAGGCACATGAGAACCTTTGGAGTATACTAATCACATCTGTTTTCTCTGAATATAAGGCAGTTTTTAACCAATGATTAGTGAAACTATATTTTTACAATATATAAATAATATTCACTCTACTTCATTCTTTATCCACCAGGAATGGGGCAGGATCTACTGTATTCATAGTAATGGGCAAAGAGGTGATCATGGGAATATTAGTGTAAGTATTGTGTAATTTGAGTACTGTATTGAGAGTGAAAAACTGGCTGTGTTTATACTTGCAATACAGATTGTGCTGAGTACATATTGCTTTTGTCCCATTTGTGGGGATGGAATTTCATTAAGATTGTTGTTAACTTGGAGCAGGGCAATAATGCAGGTGTGTTTTACTACAGTATAAATTGGAGCAATCTGTATTTACTACCAAAGATATTACATGCAGGGCTATAATTCAGGGATATTTTATTACAGTAGGAATTGTAAAAGGGAGTTGAGCATGGTGACTGATACCTGTAATCTTAACCTGGAAAGGATGTTGGAGTATCAGGACTCTAGTTATTTTTTACCACATAGGAGAAGTCAAGCACGAAACAAAGTCATAATTGTTCTTTCTTGCTAGAAGTATTAGGTGATCCTTTTTTCATTTTTTTCTGTTTGGCATAACCTACATTTTGGCAGTTTATCTCTGTGTAATAGCCCTGTCCATCTTGGCCCATAGTTTGTATTCAACGGTGGTCTCCAACTCACAGATAACCACTGCACTTCTGTCTCCCAAGTGCTACAATTAAAAAATTGTGACACTACCCCAGGCTTAAACTGCCTCGTATGTCAATTTAACCATTTGGTTTCCTATTATTTTGTAGTTCCATTACCATCCTTGCACCTTACTATAATCATATCTGGTTTCATTAAAAAAAAAAAAAAACAGACAAGTGTCCATTAACTAGAAAAGAATTGGACACTCATGTAAAATTCCTCAAAAAATGTAAAAAAGACAGAATTCATGAACATAAACTACTCTTATAACAATATGAGGAACTATGTAAACTTCATCATAGGCCTATGTATGATGCGCATATCACTTCTGACACCACCTTAGAGAACCTGAACCTGTTCCAACAACATGTGGCAACTTTGAGGCAAACAAAGCTATGCTGCTGCATTCAACCCCCATGAAATTTCATTGGACTTTTATGTATCTCATAACAATTTTGATTGTTTTAAGAATTTAGGAATTGACAGTTTGTCAATATTAATAACAAATCATATTGTGTATGAGAAAATTGGAACTAACTTCAGATTCAAGTTTTGAAAAAGATGGAGTGTGTCAATTTCAAAGTGTATTTTCTGTGTCATTGCAGAGTATCGTGGCACTACATACATTGCTTTGCAGGTAATATGTGTTCAGATTATGCAGTATCAATTCACTTGTATTTATCAATTTGAAAAACCCTACAGCTTTTGCCGTAATTCTAAATAAGGAGCCAGTTTGTATTAAGGGATGCTGAGGTAGGCATCACTTCAGTTTTAGACCAGCCTTGTACACAAAGTGAGTTTGGGGACAGGCAGGGATACACAGGGAAACCCTTTCTCGAGTAAACAAACAGAAAAGGCACATACAGGGATAGAATAGGTGAAGACAACCAACCACAATACAATATGGAATATATCTGTTTGTTTACTGTGTGTGTGTGTGTGTGTGTATGTGTGTGTGTGTGTGTTTATTTATGGGGAGAGAGAGGCAGAAGCACAGATAGACAGAGACAGAGCAATAGAGAGATCACGTGTCAAAGTCAATTCAATTCCAATTGTCCATCTTATTTATCAGGTTCACATTTATGAAGGTAGACTTTTCTGCCACTGAGACTTACAGATCTCTCTCACCTTTCCAGTGCTATTATGTAGTTGGAATTTCTTGTCAGATTTTCTTGGAACAATCCATCCCCAAATAATGACACAGACATTTCTAAATTATGAATGATTGGCCTTTAACTTAACCTTGTTCCCAACGATTTCCTATACCTTAACAAATGTCTATTAGCCTATTGTCTATTATTCTGTATTTGCAGCTCCCTCTTTGTCTTCTTGGCATGGGTCCAGGCCTAGATTCATTCCCCTGAGTTTTTCTCTCAGCCCAGCAATCCTGCCTAAACATTCCTTTTGAGCAATTGGCCGTTTAACTTTTTATTAAACCAATTAAGGGCCTTAGGCAGGCAAGGTAAAAAGCACCCTATTTTCACATAATGATCAAATGTCCCACAAGTTTAACTTTTAATCATCCCCTTCTAGATTTAGCATTTTGCTTGATCTCAGGTCCTTCGTGTTTGTACTTTATTGACTGAGATACCTACTCAGGCCCTATTTTGCTTTGTTGGTAATAGAGGCTGAATTTAAATCTCTTAGTATCAGAAATTCTAGACACTAGCCAATAACCCCTAATTATAGCCCATAATTTACTACTTTTTAATTTAGAAACAAAATCTACCTCAATTTTGTGTGAATAAGAAATGTAATAAAAATTAATTATTGTCTCAGAATGCATAGCACTAGCCATTTTAACTAAACTAATGCTTATTTATGTTAACAATATAAAATTTTATTCCTGAGATGATCATGGTGTTTCATGCCTTTGTACCCAGGACTCAGGAGCCAAAAGCATGAATCTCAATGAATTCCAGGCCAGTCACAGATACATAATGAGGCCCTTTCTTAAAAACACAACAATGGAAGAGACAGAAGACTAAAAGTTGAAGCACACTGACTGTACTTACAGAGGATATGAGTTAAATCCCACCAACCAGATGGTAGCTCACGACCATCTACAATCAGATCTGTTGCCCTCTTCTTTTCTACCAGCAGACATTCAAGTAGGGTACTACATATGACAAAATAACTTTTAAAAATGAAATAAAATGTCCTACTGGTTACTTGAAACCCATCACTGGGCCTCTGCTAGAGTTCCCTCAGCTAAAGACCGCCAAATACTTGTTAGATCCCCATATCCTCTTGGGAACATCCTGAGTCCATGCATGCCGGATATTTTTTAAAATTAGTTCATGATTTTTTACATGTAGATCCTTGTTCCCTATATCTCCCTCAATTCCTTCCCTTCCTCTTATCATCTGTTGCCCCCTCACATTCACCCTGACCACCCTGCCATCCTATTCACCCACAATCAACACATAGGGCTAGGCCATCCAAGTGGGGTCATGTATTTCTGAGAGCGCATTTGAAGTGTTGATTAGAATGTCTCTTCTATGTCTAGGTTTAGGGGGTATCCCTGGATTGGGGGAATGTGTCCTCAAGGTCCTTTTGCGCACCAGGAATACATCCAGGTCCCACTGTCTGAACTCCATTAGACAGCTCACATCTTCTAGCTGATACCCATCTCAGGGGTCTGAGTCAGTTCCATGCTGGATTCACAGCTATCAGTCTGGGGTCCTATTAGCTCCTCCTTCATCAGGTCAGCTGTCTCAACCTGTTTCTGCAACTCGATCTTGTCCTCTCTCTCTCTGCATCTGGATTCTATTTAGACTCAGTGTTTACTTATGGGTGTTTGCTTCTGTTTTCTACAGAGACTAGAAGAGGGCTCCATTTAGCGCTCGAGTTAGTTGCTGATCTCATTCTCAGGGAAGGTCAATTATGAAGCCTTTCCACTGTTGCTCAGATTGTTAGTTGGAGTCAGTCTTGTAGGTCTCTAGATATAACTTTAGGTTCAATTTTCTCTTCAAACCAATAATGACTTGCTCTTTTATGTTCTCTCCCTCTCTACCATGTTCTACTTTTTGTGCCTGGGTTACCTCATTCATGATTATTTCTTCAAGTGCCATCCACTTGTCTGTGCATTTCAAGATTCCATTTTTTCTGTCTATTAGTAGTCCATTGTGTAGATGTGCCACAAGTTCTTTATCCATTCTTCACTTGAGAGGCATCTGGGTAGCTTCTAGGTTCTTGCTATTGCAAATAATCTGCTATACATATAATTAAACACTTGTCTTTGTTGCATGAATGTGGATAATTTGGGTATATGGCTATGACTGGGATTGCCAGGTCCTGTGGTAAACCAATTCCCATCTTGCTGAGGAACTGCCATAGCTATCTTGAAAATGGCTGTACAAGTTTGAACACCCAAAAGCAGTGGAGGAGAGTTCCCCTTTCTACACAACCTGTCCAGCAGTACTCAGGAGCCAAAAGCATGGATCTCAATGAATTCCAGGCCAGTCAAAATTACATAATGAGGCCTTTTCTTCAAACACAACAATGGAATGGATAGATGGCTAAAAGTTCAAGCACACTGATTGTACTTACAGAGGATATGAGTTACTTCCCACCAACCAGATGGTAGTTCACAACCATGTACAATGAGATTGTTGCCCTCTTATTTTCTACCAGGAGATATTCAAGTAGGATATTACATATGATAAATAATTTTTAAATGAAACAAAACGTCCTACTGGATACGTGAAACCCATCACTGGGCCTCTGCTAGAGTTCCCTCAGCTAAAGACCTCAAGATCTCTGTTAGATCCACTAATCCTCTTGGGCACATTCTGAGTCCCTACATACTGAATTTTTTTAAATTATTATTGTTTATTTTACATGTCGATTCCTATCCCTCACTCGATACCCTCCCTCCCTCTTACATTCTCTCCCCCTTTACATTCACCCTGACCACCTCCCCTTCCATTCACCCCCTCTCCAATATGGGGCTATGCCATCCAGGTAGGGTCATGTATTTCTGACATTGAGAGTTCAGTTTAAGGTATGGTTAGAGTTAGGGTGAGCATTATGGTTGGTGGTAACGTTAGTGTTGGGTTCCTGAAGCCCAGGAAAGGAGAGAGAGCCCATGGGGAAAATAACAGGAAAGGAAAGTAACGTTCAGATAGAAGAGAGTTTCCCCTTAGCAGTCTATGTAATTATTTGGGACCTTTGCTGAGCAATCTGTGGGATAAGAGATGTGGGAAGAAACATTTGAGGCACCCATAGATAATGTGACCCAGAGCTATAGGTCAACACCTCTACCAGAGATGATTAATAAAGGAGTAGAGCCGTGCTGATATCATGCACCTGGGCTTGCCCAAGTATCCAGAGCTCTTGGGGATTGTACTGCAGAAGCAATGGGGGGAAATGTGGGTAGGAGCAAGATGTGTAAACTGATGGACTACCTGTGAGGTCTAGACAGAGGGCCAGAATCAGGGTTTGGTGTGAAAGCAGAACCTGGAGCCCAGAGACAGAAAGGTGAAACAGGAGCCCAGTTCTGAAGAAGGCACATGGGTTTCCCATCCTGTAGTGATTGTTGCCTCAAGGGACGGAGTCACCTTTGATACATGTGAACTTCCTGGAAGATGATGAGGAGCTGTAGCTCTGGAGAACACTGACATGCCCTTGGTCAGCACCCAAAGAGGAAGCAGAGGCAAGGAGCAAGTCCTATCCTTTTCTGAGGAAGCAGTGCAGCATGCAAAGTAGGGCTCCATCCCACACAGCTGCCTGCTGTCTTAGCATAGAGAGGAATGCTGCATGCCAGGCGTTATCACTGAACTTCCAGGCCAAGACTGCCTTGTGGAAATTGTACAAGGATGTTCTGTGTCTTCCCAGTCCACACACAGAAGCCACCAGCTACAAGTGGCTAAATGATTGTCATGATAAATAGTCAATTCCAGGCTCTTTCTTGACAAAAAATAGGCTTAGCTGCAAGTTTGTGGTGTTGAGGAACACTTGGCAAGTGAAATTCCACATGAAGATGCTATGTACACTAGGTACTTTAGTGAGGCTACCCTGGACGTCATATCAAAATCCTGGAGATTTTAAGGATGTGGGCAGCTTCTGAAAAGGTCAGAGTACCTAGTGTGAGACATATGACCCAGGAAATACAGGAGAAGAGCCATTTTTAAATTCTTAATATTTAAATAAAAATAATTATAATAACTACAGCTTCATATACATTGTAGTATCAAAGTTTCAGTTTTACTTTCCAAAATTTTTATTTAGTAAATGTGCATGCATTTGTTCCTGAGTGACAGGAGCCTTCAGAACCCAGAAGAGGGTATAAGGTCTCCTGTTAAAAGAATTACAGATAGGTGTTAACCACCATGTGGATGCTAGGAATTGAACCAGGCGTCCTTTAAGGGCAATAACCACTGAGCCAGCCCTTGGTGCCCCAAGCCCTGCAGAGCTGCATTTGTTCTGAAAAGTGAATCCTATGTGTTCTTTTGGGACTGTGGCTGATATGTCTTATTCAACCTTAGAGGTAGGTTTCTCACCTGAAGCAAAATGCTGTGGATTTTTAGACTTCAGAGGTAAAACTCTGTTTTCTAAAACCCAGGTATGCAAGGCTCAAAATCCTCATGGCTTAATTTTAAAAAAACAAAATTCCTCAAACTTTCGAAACATACTAAGAAGTTTGGACTTCATCTTGTGGGGAACTAGAAGCTCTAGAGGGTAGTTATGTAGCAATAGTAATCACCAAGTTTAGCAAATGATTGTAAGCTGCATGGCCTTCATATTAATAAGGTAAGAATATAGAATCTCGGGATGCACTTATTGGCCCACACCCATGCAGTCATGGCCCCCTCTTCTCCTCTTTAGGAAAGTGAATAAATGAACTTCAGTGTTGCGATTGTCACAGATGCTATGAAAGTAAAGTCTGAAGAAAGGGTTCTCCCACAAGCCAGAGCAGGCTCCTCTGAGCACTAAAGCTTGTCTGAAACCGTAAAACCACCCAAAAGAGAAACAAACACCTCAAAGAGGTGAATTCGCTCTACTGTCCAGTCCTCTACAGAGCTTAAGTTAAGGGCATATGGAGGGCTTTTGAGAATTTGTTTCATTAAATACAGTCCATGTTGAGGACTAAGTTATTGTATAAATTATCTAAAGCAGAAGTAAATGTTAAAAATCATTTCCAGTTTTGCGCTTCTCTTTAGTATCAGCTAAGGTCTTGTGGCCAAACATGTCACTGTACATGCATGGTGAGAATGCAACATTTGGTTTGCACTAAATGTCTTCTCCCCAACCCTACCCAGTGATATGTTGAGAGCTCAAAATAGCCAAAATTGGAGTTATTTCCTCTGAAATTAACAAGAAGTTGAGAGATTCTTCTGCAAAAAGGGAATATACATCTGTCAGTCTAACATTAATGTTCACACACTGCATCATTCTCTCCGTGCAGAGGTCCCCCACGACCACATTCTTTGTAAATGTAGTAGTCCATCACTCAATGAATCAGCTGACATAAAAGTTACCAAGTTCATGTTTAGGGTGGTGTGATGATCTGACTATTTTTTTGCATTTACTTGAACTGGGTGATTCTTTATACTACACACACACATACACACAAACACACACACACACACACACACACACACACATCACAGACACAAAGGCAGAGAATATCACTTACTGAGCCTCAAATTTTGGGATGTTTTCCCAAGGCAGCTAAGACAAGATACTGGTCTGGTCCCTGGTGTAAGGACTAAAAGAAGGGCACTACCACCATTGTACCAACAAATCCCATGGTAACTGTCCTGGGTGTCTTTCTGAGGTTTCCAGTTCCTAAATGTCACCTTGTGGCTAAGAAACCTACAGGAGAACTAATTTGTGATACCCAAAACATAAGTACATAGCTGGAGGCAGCAACAGCTGTTTGATCCAAACTATTCACCATCATGCCCTTAGGTAGACCCTCTACCTGGACAGCTGTGGCTGGAGATGGCTCACTGGGTAAAAGGTCAGGGACAGTGGCACATGACTTTTTATCCAAATACTGAGGAGGGGGACAATATGGAGAAAGGAGTATCCTGCAGTGCATTAACCAGACAGCCTAGCAGAATCCTTGAAATCCAGGTTCAGTGAAGGGCACTTTCTAGGCAGTAACTCAATCACTGCTGAGATTAGCTTTGCTATGGGTTTGACTCCTCAGAAATAGCTTCATGACCTTGGACTTGAGAAGAAAGAAGTTGGGACTTTTGTTGTTGTTTGGGTTTTTTTGGTTTTGTTTTTGTTTTTTTGAGACAGGATTTATGTGTAATCACTATGTTCAACCAGGCTGATCTCGAAATCACAGATGCTCTGGTCTCTCAAGTGCTAGAATTAAAGACATCTACTACTATCCTGGTAGGAAAAGGCTGTGTAAAGTAAGACATGAGGGAAAAAAAGGTCATGAAGGCAACCTTTTTAAAATATTGATAGATTAGTTTGTTTTTAATATTTATTTTTCTTTTGTATGTATATGACTGTGTGTTTGTATAAGCACATATAGGTGCCCTCCAAAAAAAAAAAAAAAAAAAGCGATCATTACCCCTACAACACCTGGAGTTACATGTGGTATTAAGCTCACCCTGTGGAGTCTGGAAAACAATCTCTCATCTTTCTGCTTACTTGGTTACTTTTTGAGATAGGGTCTCCAAAAACAGGCTAGCCTTGAACTTGCTATGTAGCTGTGTAGCTGAGGATGACCTTGAACCTCTGATCTTCCTGCCTCTACCTCCCAAATACTGGGATTATAGGTAAACACCACCATACATACCCAGTTTCTGGAGAGCCAGGAATATAGCCCAGGGTCTCATGCATGTTAGGCAAGCACTCTCTAAACACTGAGCTACATATATCTCCATCACAAATTGAACTTTCTGGAAGTTAAGAATTCTCTCCAATAGAAGACACTTAAAATTGGCCAGAAAGACAACACAGTAAGGAATGAAACTGTTGGTATATAAAGCAGACATAGGGCCTGTAGCCAAAGTAGGGAAACAAGTGCAAACCAGTAGAAAAAGACAGCCCAGTGAAAACCGATCAAGGGCTCAGGCAGACATTTCAGAAACCGCGGGCTCTTTTGAGCAAGTGGAAAGGTTGCAGACTTGTCAGTTGTCAGTGAAATCAACAGGAAAATGGAACCATCAGTGCACAGTCATAAGTCTACACAAAAATGTAAAAACTTAATGGCAGGGCCAGTGAAATGTAAGGTCTATTGCCTGGCTCCTTCAATTTGTCTCTGACTTTCACTCCTGCTATGGGACCTGCTCCCAATAAATGCTTGTTTGAAACACATACACAGAGAGACAGAGGGGTGGGGGGAGGAGAATAAGAGAGAAAGAGGAACATGCTAGAAGGTGCACACTAGTTCTGTTCATAGTAGCCACAAACTGGAACAACACAAATATCCATCAGCATTAGAGTGGAATTAGGCATGGGTGAGGAAGAGGCCAAGGAGATGGAGAAGCTTAGGGTCAAACTGAGGGCATCACAGGTGCTAGGGCAGTGCTCTGCTGCTGAGCCTCCAAACTCAACCTCTCTGTGCAAAAGTCATCTCACCTCTGTAGAGCCCTCAGTTTCTGTCTATAAGGTTCAAGTACTTATCCCTTTAAATTCTTCCCTCACCTCCTATTTAGGTGAACTAGGTGGTGTGTACCAATCGAAAGTGCCCCAGTAGATCAAAAGAAGGCAAGAACAAGGCATCCCTTAGCACTTAAATGTTCCTGCCATCTGAATGTCAGCTCTAGCGTGAGAGAGCTGTGTTTTCCTGTTGCACAGTGGTGCTTGATATATAAGTATTGCCATGGATGAATCCAAAAAGAGGCTGAGGAAATGTGATTCATTCCCTTTGCCAAAGAGGGCTGCCTACCTGCAGAGGCTCAGCAGGGTGGGTCTCCCCTTAAGGCCTCTGGCAGGTGTTAATGAGATTAGCAATGAAAAGGCAGGCCAGCAGTGGCCAGACACCAGGAACTGACTGAGAGTCAGCTCAGGAAATGGAGAAGGCATGGCCTCAGTGAGGCAACCAGCTGTAGTTCCTGTTTGCCTGTATCCCCTATGCCATGGGCTTGGATAGGGTGGTGTTTCCCATACCTGTGCCAGATAGGACAGTGGAGTTGAGTGCCCACTAGCAGGATATGGGAGTTGCCTGGATACAGGTGTCAGTGATCCTTGATGCAGGTGGGATATATCACTTGTTCCTAGATATCCCAGGATGCCCTTACCTTCTGTTAAAAAGAGACATCCTGTCAAATGTAGGAGCCTGGATTTGTTTTGACTCTGAACAGCCATCAGTAACTGATAAACAGGGAAGGAGTGGATGGTCTGGATGTCTAAAAGCTATGGCTGCCATGGCTGTACTGGTCAAAGACTCTGACATGTTAACTTAGGGGCAGAAAGTAACTACAATAGCCCCCCATGCACTGGTGAGCAGGAGAGCATTGTCCGGCAGCCCACAGAACAATGGATGTCCAATGCCCACATGAATCACTGATGCACTACCTGCCACTCTTCTGCCTGAGAAGACTGAAGAACAAGTCATTTGGGACTGTCATCACCTGCTGATTAAAGAGACAGGAGATTGCAAAGACCTTACAGTCTTCCCTCTGGCCATGGAAACACTAACTTGGTTCATTGATGGGAACCTTATGAAAGGTAAAGAAAGGACTGGGACAAGGAGGTGAATGAAACCTGCAGAGTTTGAGCCAGCAGCCTGCCAGAAGGAAACTCAGCATGAGAAGCTGAGCTCTTGGCCTTAACACAGGCCTTACAGCTGGCCAAAGAAAAGAAAAAAATCTGTAAACCTGTACATGGGCAGCAGTTATGCTGTTATAACTGTCCATGTGCAAGGGGCTATCTGTAAACACAGGGGACTGGCTAAGCTTTACTGTGAGCAAGTCAGAGAGCCAGAGATGAGCTGACACCTGCATTCCTCCACATTTTCTTCCCACTGTCCTGCTTGAGTCGCTGCTGTAATTCTCATTAGGGACAGTGACCTGGAGCATAAGCTAAGTAAGCCCCTTTCTGGCCTGCATTGTGTGTGGTCAGTGATTTAGCACAGCAACAGATGCTCACCAGAACGGTAAGATATGATTTTCTTCTTTTCAACTCTGGTGAAGTAAATGTATGTTTTATTGTTTATTTTCATCTCATTTGTTCTTTTGCCAAGATAGGCTCTTAGCAATACAGTCCTTTCTGTCCTTGAATTTATGACTCCTGTCTCAAGCTTCTGAGTACTGAGCAAGGCATGTACCATCCCACTGGTTTGTATTTTTCACTAATTAAATATGAGATGGTTACATTTAATTCTCTTTATGTATACTAATTTGTTTTGAGGCAGGGTCTTGCTTTGTAGCCAAGGCCAGCTTGAATGTATTAGCAGTCATCTGTCCATACTTCCAAGTGCTGCAATTATAAACTTGCATAGAGAAATGGGAGGCATTGGTGTTTGTTTGAAAGACAGGGTAAGGAAACATTGAATAAATTGATTAATTTGAAAATTGCTTCACTTATAAACTTGCACTACACATAGCTACCTAAATGCCTGGGGCTTTTTTGTGAAAGTAAAAAATTATATATGTTTAGGCTTATATTTTGTCATGTTCAAAGAACAAGCAGGTAGGTATCTAAGACAGAGGAATATGTTGTCAGTTTAGCATTGCAAATGGAGAGCATTCTAGTTGGAGGAGGGATATATATGACAAATGTGGAAGGCAGTTACCCTATTCACCCTGCTTACAATTTTTTTCTTTTGTTTTACAGAGCATAATAATATTTTAACTTTAGAGAAATGGGAGGCATTGGTGTTTGTTTGAAAGAGGGGTAAGGAAACATTGAATAAATTGATTAATTTGAAAACTGCTTCCCTCAAAGCCATGAAAACCTCAATTCACTCCTCACAATTCTTGAAAATTAATCCAAATTGCTGGGTTGTGGATTATGCCTTTAACACCAGTACTTTGGAGGCAGAGGCAGAGGCAGAAAGATTTTCAAAGGCCAGCCTGTTCTACAGAGTAAGTTTCAAGACAGCCAGGGCATCATATAGGAACCTTGTCTCGAATGAAAAAACATAATGGTTGCATATACTTCTAACTTCAACATTGAGAGGCAGAGATAGGTGGAATGAGAAACTCCATCTCCAAAATATGTAAAAATAAGACAGCAGCTTAAGATACATTGTGCAATTGCATGCCTTTTCTGCTCTTGAATAAGAGCAGGTTTCAGTTTCTAGCCCATGTGGTGGACTACAACTGTCCTGAACTGCTATTCCAGGGAAACCAGCACTGACTTGTGACTTCAGTGGTCACCAGATTCACAAGCAACACACTTAAATACATGAAGGAAAGAATCTCATAGTCTTGTAAGTTAGGCTTTATATCAAAAAACCAAGTAGACAGTATCACACCAAACTTGATTTCTGTCCTCTATTCCTTCTTCATATATATGTCTGATCTACCATCCACCACCAGAGAATAAATGGGTACATAAGAGCCGAGTATATGTAGTGATACAAATAGTTGTTACCAGACAAACTTAAAACTTTGTGGCTATTTAATGATCAAACCTGTGTACCACTCAGCCATCCAGGATGATTCTGAAAATATGGGACACTAGGGAGAGCTGAATGATAATGTTGAGGTATCTCATGTTCCATTACTATTAAAGTAGAATCATACCACCCATGTCTATAGATGGAATAATACCAATAGTCAGACTGCCTTTCAAAGGTAAGGATAATTGATCCTTCAAGAAGACCATGACATTAGACCATTTTCCTTAAGTTAATATGATTGATGTAGATGTGCTACATGAAAAATCCTTTTTTTTTTTTTTTTTTTTCTTAAACACTCAATTTCACTCATGTGAATTTAGGCACATGAGAACCTTTGGAGTATACTAATCACATCTGTTTTCTCTGAATATAAGGCAGTTTTTAACCAATGATTAGTGAAACTATATTTTTACAATATATAAATAATATTCACTCTACTTCATTCTTTATCCACCAGGAATGGGGCAGGATCTACTGTATTCATAGTAATGGGCAAATAGGTGATCATGGGAATATTAGTGTAAGTATTGTGTAATTTGAGTACTGTATTGAGAGTGAAAAACTGGCTGTGTTTATACTTGCAATACAGATTGTGCTGATTACATATTGCTTTTGTCCCATTTGTGGGGATGGAATTTCATTAAGATTGTTGTTAACTTGGAGCAGGGCAATAATGCAGGTGTGTTTTACTACAGTATAAATTGGAGCAATCTGTATTTACTACCAAAGATATTACATGCAGGGCTATAATTCAGGGATATTTTATTACAGTAGGAATTGTAAAAGGGAGTTGAGCATGGTGACTGATACCTGTAATCTTAACCTGGAAAGGATGTTGGAGTATCAGGACTCTAGTTATTTTTTACCACATAGGAGAAGTCAAGCACGAAACAAAGTCATAATTGTTCTTTCTTGCTAGAAGTATTAGGTGATCCTTTTTTCATTTTTTTCTGTTTGGCATAACCTACATTTTGGCAGTTTATCTCTGTGTAATAGCCCTGTCCATCTTGGCCCATAGTTTGTATTCAACGGTGGTCTCCAACTCACAGATAACCACTGCACTTCTGTCTCCCAAGTGCTACAATTAAAAAATTGTGACACTACCCCAGGCTTAAACTGCCTCGTATGTCAATTTAACCATTTGGCTTTCCTATTATTTTGTAGTTCCATTACCATCCTTGCACCTTACTATAATCATATCTGGTTTCATTAAAAAAAAAAAAAAACAGACAAGTGTCCATTAACTAGAAAAGAATTGGACACTCATGTAAAATTCCTCAAAAAATGTAAAAAAGACAGAATTCATGAACATAAACTACTCTTATAACAATATGAGGAACTATGTAAACTTCTTCATAGGCCTATGTATGATGCGCATATCACTTCTGACACCACCTTAGAGAACCTGAACCTGTTCCAACAACATGTGGCAACTTTGAGGCAAACAAAGCTATGCTGCTGCATTCATTCCCCCATGAAATTTCATTGGACTTTTATGTATCTCATAACAATTTTGATTGTTTTAAGAATTTAGGAATTGACAGTTTGTCAATATTAATAACAAATCATATTGTGTATGAGAAAATTGGAACTAACTTCAGATTCAAGTTTTGAAAAAGATGGAGTGTGTCAATTTCAAAGTGTATTTTCTGTGTCATTGCAGAGTATCGTGGCACTACATACATTGCTTTGCAGGTAATATGTGTTCAGATTATGCAGTATCAATTCACTTGTATTTATCAATTTGAAAAACCTGACAGCTTTTGCCGTAATTCTAAATAAGGAGCCAGTTTGTATTAAGGGATGCTGAGGTAGGCATCACTTCAGTTTTAGACCAGCCTTGTACACAAAGTGAGTTTGGGGACAGGCAGGGATACACAGGGAAACCCTTTCTCGAGTAAACAAACAGAAAAGGCACATACAGGGATAGAATAGGTGAAGACAACCAACCACAATACAATATGGAATATATCTGTTTGTTTACTGTGTGTGTGTGTGTGTGTATGTGTGTGTGTTTGTGTGTGTGTGTGTGTGTTTATTTATGGGGAGAGAGAGGCAGAAGCACAGATAGACAGAGACAGAGCAATAGAGAGATCACGTGTCAAAGTCAATTCAATTCCAATTGTCCATCTTATTTATCAGGTTCACATTTATGAAGGTAGACTTTTCTGCCACTGAGACTTACAGATCTCTCTCACCTTTCCAGTGCTATTATGTAGTTGGACTTTCTTGTCAGATTTTCTTGGAACAATCCATCCCCAAATAATGACACAGACATTTCTAAATTATGAATGATTGGCCTTTAACTTAACCTTGTTCCCAACGATTTCCTATACCTTAACAAATGTCTATTAGCCTATTGTCTATTATTCTGTATTTGCAGCTCCCTCTTTGTCTTCTTGGCATGGGTCCAGGCCTAGATTCATTCCCCTGAGTTTTTCTCTCGGCCCAGCAATCCTGCCTAACCATTCCTTTTGAGCAATTGGCCGTTTAACTTTTTATTAAACCAATTAAGGGCCTTAGGCAGGCAAGGTAAAAAGCACCCTATTTTCACATAATGATCAAATGTCCCACAAGTTTAACTTTTAATCATCCCATTCTAGATTTAGCATTTTGCTTGATCTCAGGTCCTTCGTGTTTGTACTTTATTGACTGAGATACCTACTCAGGCCCTATTTTGCTTTGTTGGTAATAGAGGCTGAATTTAAATCTCTTAGTATCAGAAATTCTAGACACTAGCCAATAACCCCTAATTATAGCCCATAATTTACTACTTTTTAATTTAGAAACAAAATCTACCTCAATTTTGTGTGAATAAGAAATGTAATAAAAATTAATTATTGTCTCAGAATGCATAGCACTAGCCATTTTAACTAAACTAATGCTTATTTATGTTAACAATATAAAATTTTATTCCTGAGATGATCATGGTGTTTCATGCCTTTGAACCCAGGACTCAGGAGCCAAAAGCATGAATCTCAATGAATTCCAGGCCAGTCACAGATACATAATGAGGCCCTTTCTTAAAAACACAACAATGGAAGAGACAGAAGACTAAAAGTTGAAGCACACTGACTGTACTTACAGAGGATATGAGTTAAATCCCACCAACCAGATGGTAGCTCACGACCATCTACAATCAGATCTGTTGCCCTCTTCTTTTCTACCAGCAGACATTCAAGTAGGGTACTACATATGACAAAATAACTTTTAAAAATGAAATAAAATGTCCTACTGGTTACTTGAAACCCATCACTGGGCCTCTGCTAGAGTTCCCTCAGCTAAAGACCGCCAAATACTTGTTAGATCCCCATATCCTCTTGGGAACATCCTGAGTCCATGCATGCCGGATATTTTTTAAAATTAGTTCATGATTTTTTACATGTAGATCCTTGTTCCCTATATCTCCCTCAATTCCTTCCCTTCCTCTTATCATCTGTTGCTCCCTCACATTCACCCTGACCACCCTGCCATCCTATTCACCCACAATCAACACATAGGGCTAGGCCATCCAAGTGGGGTCATGTATTTCTGACAGTGCATTTGAAGTGTTGATTAGAATGTCTCTTCTATGTCTAGGTTTAGGGGGTATCCCTGGATTGGGGGAATGTGTCCTCAAGGTCCTTTTGCGCACCAGGAATACATCCAGGTCCCACTGTCTGAACTCCATTAGACAGCTCACATCTTCTAGCTGATACCCATCTCAGGGGTCTGAGTCAGTTCCATGCTGGATTCACAGCTATCAGTCTGGGGTCCTATTAGCTCCTCCTTCATCAGGTCAGCTGTCTCAACCTGTTTCTGCAACTCGATCTTGTCCTCTCTCTCTCTGCATCTGGATTCTATTTAGACTCAGTGTTTACTTATGGGTGTTTGCTTCTGTTTTCTACAGAGACTAGAAGAGGGCTCCATGTAGCGCTCGAGTTAGTTGCTGATCTCATTCTCAGGGAAGGTCAATAATGGAAGCCTTTCCACTGTTGCTCAGATTGTTAGTTGGAGTCAGTCTTGTAGGTCTCTAGATATAACTTTAGGTTCAATTTTCTCTTCAAACCAATAATGACTTGCTCTTTTATGTTCTCTCCCTCTCTACCATGTTCTACTTTTTGTGCCTGGTTACCTCATTCATGATTATTTCTTCAAGTGCCATCCACTTGTCTGTGCATTTCAAGATTCCATTTTTTCTGTCTATTAGTAGTCCATTGTGTAGATGTGCCACAAGTTCTTTATCCATTCGTCACTTGAGAGGCATCTGGGTAGCTTCTAGGTTCTTGCTGTTACAAATAATGCTGCTATACATATAATTAAACACTTGTCTTTGTTGCATGAATGTGGATAATTTGGGTATATGGCTATGAGTGGGATTGCCAGGTCCTGTGGTAAACCAATTCCCATCTTGCTGAGGAACTGCCATAGCTATCTTGAAAATGGCTGTACAAGTTTGAACTCCCAAAAGCAGTGGAGGTGAGTTCCCCTTTCTATACAACCTGCCCAGCATTACTCAGGAGCCAAAAGCATGGATCTCAATGAATTCCAGGCCAGTCAAAATTACATAATGAGGCCTTTTCTTCAAACACAACAATGGAATGGATAGATGGCTAAAAGTTCAAGCACACTGATTGTACTTACAGAGGATATGAGTTACTTCCCACCAACCAGATGGTAGTTCACAACCATGTACAATGAGATTGTTGCCCTCTTATTTTCTACCAGGAGATATTCAAGTAGGATATTACATATGATAAATAATTTTTAAATGAAACAAAACGTCCTACTGGATACGTGAAACCCATCACTGGGCCTCTGCTAGAGTTCCCTCAGCTAAAGACCTCAAGATCTCTGTTAGATCCACTAATCCTCTTGGGCACATTCTGAGTCCCTACATACTGAATTTTTTTAAATTATTATTGTTTATTTTACATGTCGATTCCTATCCCTCACTCGATACCCTCCCTCCCTCTTACATTCTCTCCCCCTTTACATTCACCCTGACTACCTCCCCTTCCATTCACCCCCTCTCCAATATGGGGCTATGCCATCCAGGTAGGGTCATGTATTTCTGACATTGAGAGTTCAGTTTAAGGTATGGTTAGAGTTAGGGTGAGCATTATGGTTGGTGGTAACGTTAGTGTTGCGTTCCTGAAGCCCAGGAAAGGAGAGAGAGCCCATGGGGAAAATAACAGGAAAGGAAAGTAACGTTCAGATAGAAGAGAGTTTCCCCTTAGCAGTCTATGTAATTATTTGGGACCTTTGCTAAGCAATCAGTGGGATAAGAGATGTGGGAAGAAACATTTGAGGCACCCATAGATAATGTGACCCAGACCTATAGGTCAACACCTCTACCGGAGATGATTAATAAAGGAGTAGAGCCATGCTGATATCATGCACCTGGGCTTGCCCAAGTATCCAGAGCTCTTGGGGATTGTACTGCAGAAGCAATGGGGGGAAATGTGGGTAGGAGCAAGATGTGTAAACTGATGGACTACCTGTGAGGTCTAGACAGAGGGCCAGAATCAGGGTTTGGTGAGACAGCAGAACCTGGATCCCAGAGACAGAAAGGTGAAACAGGAGCCCAGGTCTGAAGAAGGCACATGGGTTTCCCATCCTGTAGTGATTGTTGCCTCAAGGGACGGAGTCACCTTTGATACATGTGAACTTCCTGGAAGAGGATGAGGAGCTGTAGCTCTGGAGAACACTGACATGCCCTTGGTCAGCACCCAAAGAGGAAGCAGAGGCAAGGAGCAAGTCCTATCCTTTTCTGAGGAAGCAGTGCAGCATGCAAAGTAGGGCTCCATCCCACACAGCTGCCTGCTGTCTTAGCATAGAGAGGAATGCTGCATGCCAGGCGTTATCACTGAACTTCCAGGCCAAGACTGCCTTGTGGAAATTGTACAAGGATGTTCTGTGTCTTCCCAGTCCACACACAGAAGCCACCAGCTACAAGTGGCTAAATGATTGTCATGATAAATAGTCAATTCCAGGCTCTTTCTTGACAAAAAAATAGGCTTAGCTGCAAGTTTGTGGTGTTGAGGAACACTTGGCAAGTGAAATTCCACATGAAGATGCTATGTACACTAGGTACTTTAGTGAGGCTACCCTGGATGTCATATCAAAATCCTGGAGATTGTAAGGATGTGGGCAGCTTCTGAAAAGGTCAGAGTACCTAGTGTGAGACATATGACCCAGGAAATACAGGAGAAGAGCCATTTTTAAATTCTTAATATTTAAATAAAAATAATTATAATAACTACAGCTTCATATACATTGTAGTATCAAAGTTTCAGTTTTACTTTCCAAAATTTTTATTTAGTAAATGTGCATGCATTTGTTCCTGAGTGACAGGAGCCTTCAGAACCCAGAAGAGGGTATCAGGTCTCCTGTTAAAAGAATTACAGATAGGTGTTAACCACCATGTGGATGCTAGGAATTGAACCAGGCGTCCTCTAAGGGCAATAACCACTGAGCCAGCCCTTGGTGCCCCAAGCCCTGCAGAGCTGCATTTGTTCTGAAAAGTGAATCCTATGTGTTCTTTTGGGACTGTGGCTGATATGTCTTATTCAACCTTAGAGGTAGGTTTCTCACCTGAAGCAAAATGCTGTGGATTTTTAGACTTCAGAGGTAAAACTCTGTTTTCTAAAACCCAGGTATGCAAGGCTCAAAATCCTCATGGCTTAATTTTAAAAAAACAAAATTCCTCAAAGCTTTCGAAACATACTAAGAAGTTTGGACTTCATCTTGTGGGGAACTAGAAGCTCTAGAGGGTAGTTATGTAGCAATAGTAATCACCAAGTTTAGCAAATGATTGAAAGCTGCATGGCCTTCATATTAATAAGGTAAGAATATAGAATCTCGGGATGCACTTATTGGCCCACACCCATGCAGTCATGGCCCCCTCTTCTCCTCTTTAGGAAAGTGAATAAATGAACTTCAGTGTTGCGATTGTCATAGATGCTATGAAAGTAAAGTCTGAAGAAAGGGTTCTCCCACAAGCCAGAGCAGGCTCCTCTGAGCACTAAAGCTTGTCTGAAACCGTAAAACCACCCAAAAGAGAAACAAACACCTCAAAGAGCTGAATTCGCTCTACTGTCCAGTCCTCTACAGAGCTCTAAGTTAAGGGCATATGGAGGGCTTTTGAGAATTTGTTTCATTAAATACAGTCCATGTTGAGGACTAAGTTATTGTATAAATTATCTAAAGCAGAAGTAAATGTTAAAAATCATTTCCAGTTTTGCGCTTCTCTTTAGTATCAGCTAAGGTCTTGTGGCCACACATGTCACTGTACATGCATGGTGAGAATGCAACATGTGGTTTGCACTAAATGTCTTCTCCCCAACCCTACCCAGTGATATGTTGAGAGCTCAAAATAGCCAAAATTGGAGTTATTTCCTCTGAAATTAACAAGAAGTTGAGAGATTCTTCTGCAAAAAGGGAATATACATCTGTCAGTCTAACATTAATGTTCACACACTGCATCATTCTCTCCGTGCAGAGGTCCCCCACGACCACATTCTTTGTAAATGTAGTAGTCCATCACTCAATGAATCAGCTGACATAAAAGTTACCAAGTTCATGTTTAGGGTGGTGTGATGATCTGACTATTTTTTTGCATTTACTTGAACTGGGTGATTCTTTATACTACACACACACATACACACACACACACACACACACACACACACTCACACACACACACACACATCACATACACAAAAAGGCAGAGAATATCACTTACTGAGCCTCAAATATTGGGATGGTTTCCCAAGGCAGCTAAGACAAGATGCTGGTCTGGTCCCTGGTGTAAGGACTAAAAGAAGGGCACTGCCACCACTGTACCAACAAATGCCATGGTAACTGCCCTGGGTGTCTTTCTGAGGTGTCCAGTTCCTAAAAGTCACTATGTGGCTAAGAACCCTACAGGAGAACTAATTTGTGATACCCAAAACATAAGTACATAGCTAGAGGCAGCAACAGCTGTTTGATCCAAACTATTCACCATCATGCCCTTAGGTAGACCCTCTACCTGGACAGCTGTGGCTGGAGATGGCTCATTGGGTAAAAGGTCAGAGACAGTGGCACATAACTTTTTCTCCAAATACTGAGGAGAGGGACAATATGGAGACAGGAGTCTCCTGCAGTGCATTAACCAGACAGCCTAACAGAATCCTTGAGATCCATGTTCAGTGAAGGGCACTTTCTAGGCAGTAACTCAATCACTGCTGAGATTAGCTTTGCTATGGGTTTGACTCCTCAGAATATAGCTTCATGACCTTGGACTTGAGAAGCAAGAAGTTGGGACTTTTGTTGTTGTTTGGGTTTTTTTGGTTTTGTTTTTGTTTTTTTGAGACAGGATTTATGTGTAATCACTATGTTCAACCAGGCTGATCTCAAAATCACAGATTCTCTGGTCTCTCAAGTGCTAGAATTAAAGACATCTACTACTATCCTGGTTGGAAAAGGCCGTGTAAAGTAAGACATGAGGGAAAAAAAGGTCATGAAGGCAACCTTTTTAAAATATTGATAGATTAGTTTGCTTTAAATATTTATTTTTCTTTTGAATGTATATGACTATGTGTTTGAACAAGCACATATAGGTGCCCTCCAAAAAAAAAAAAAAAAAAAAAAAAAAGCCATCAGAACCCCTACAACACCTGGAGTTACATGTGGTAGTAAGCTCACCCTGTGGAGTCTGGAAACCAATCTCTCATCTTTCTGCTGACTTGGTTACTTTTTGAGATAGGGTCTCCAAAAACAGGCTAGCCTTGAACTTGCTATGTAGCTGTGTAGCTGAGGATGACCTTGAACCTCTGATCTTCCTGCCTCTACCTCCCAAATACTGGGATTATAGGTAAACACCACCATACATAACCAGTTTCTGGAGAGCCAGGAATAGAGCCAAGGGTCTCATGCATGTTAGGCAAGCACTCTCTTGTAAGGTGTACGGTTTTTCCGCCTGCCGCCTCCCAGTCTTTTCCCGCCGCCATGCCGCCAGCCCCAAATAATACACTGAGACTCTGTATTTGATACAATGCTGTTGGCCCGGTTACTTGTTTCTTATCGGCTAGCTCTGCCTTAATTATTAACCCATTTCTGCTGATCTATGTATTTCTCTTACTGGGGAGCCAGCGGCATACTGCTTTCTCCAGACTCTCCATCTTGACTCCTCCTTACTACTTCCTATTTCCTCCTTATCTCCTAGTCCCTCCTATCTTCCTTTCCTATTGGCCAACAGTGCTTTATTATTAACCAGTATGAGAAACATATACAGAATGACATCTCCCATCATCTCCTCTTTTCTGTTTAAATAAAAAGGGGTTTAACCTTAACATAGCAAAATATATAACACAACAGTTATCCAATAAGAATCACAATTAACAATATTTAGTCCATTAACATTTAGCAAGATTAAAGGAAACTATTCTATCATCTATCCTATATTTGTGAATCTAAAGTCCTATATGTATCTTATCTTTAAACCTAACTAAGGAAAACTATAACCATAACTATTTGTCTTCAACTCCATCAAAGACCACAGAAGGATAGTATATAAACTCTAGAAATGACAGAGACAACTCACTGCCTGGTCACCCGAAGTTCTTTTGTAATCTTCCATCTTCAGCCCATAGGCCATAGTGTGTCTAGTAGACTCTTCAGCAACGCAGGAAACTTTAAACTGTCTTTTTGTATTGGCAGTTTGACAGTCACTTTTCTCTGTGTCCTGCATACTGTCTCGCAGACTCTTCCATGAAGTAGGAACTCTGTAGCAATGTCCATCTTGAATCAGCAGTCACTTTTCTGTGGGTCCTGCATGTCCAGTTTATACAGCATAAAGTCAAACAGTCCAGGCAAGAGCAGTGTCTTGTCCAAATGGCTAGTCTTGCCATATTGGAAGCAAACTTCATAATGCATTTCTTCGATGTCCATCTTCCTTTCTGGTGCAGGTGGTATTGCCAAGAGCAATTATGTCTCACTGTCACAAAAACCCTAAACCACTTTAAATGCCATATTCTGTAGGTCTTTGAAAGGTTTGAAGAATGCCTATCTATCTCATCTCTGTGTATCTTGAAAAACCTAACTAACTTAACTCTAAACTTTGACTATCATAGGTAATTATCTATAATCTGTACTACATTATACAATATGTTTCTGAATGAACTATATAAACACAATACCTAAACAAAAAGAGAAATATATACATCACAAAATTGACCTTAAATTGTATCAATAAATGAAAATCCATTACAAAACAAAGTAATCAATAAATGAAAATCCATTCCAAAACAAAGTATTCATATCTATACCATAATTCCCTTTTTACCTTTAAAAAGAACTGGCTGTGATCATTAACCATTTATAACCAAGTCCATTTAAATGAAAACAAACATTTATAAACAATATTTGGGAATTTGGGCGTCGTTCTTTCCAAACTACTTCCTGCTGACAGGGGGCGCTGTCATGGGGGATCCTGAGAAGTTGCAGAAATCTTGGCTGTAGTCTTCGAGGCTGCTTTGTCCAAGCTGTTTTGAATGTTGGATCATCAGCGACTGTTTCAGGGGGCCTGGCTTGATCAAACCACATTAGTCTGGAAGGAATCCACAGCTTTTTATTTTCTGTGGAAACAAAAATAGAAATCCTTTTCCCCAGTAACTTGTCCTTGAACTTAAATGTTGGAGTCAAAGCATTTTTAAAATATATAAATTGAATTAATCCAGCAGCATTTCCTTCAACAGTTGTTTCCTCAGCAGTCAAACAATACAAAGACAATATAATACCATACAGTAACCAGATTCTGTCTGAGCTTTTCATCTTTACGTGGCTTTATTATTACTCCATTTCTTTTACTTTTTTATTTTTTAAGACACGGTTTCTCTGTGTAACTCTTATCTGTCCTGGAATTTACTCTGCATCCAGGTTTACTTTGCAAATCACAGAGATCTGCTTGCCTCTGTCTCCTGAGTGCTGGGATTAAAGGCGCATGCTACAACACCCAGTTCCTCTTTGTCTCTTTAAAACCATTTTTCTTTTCATGTCTACGTATATTTTAAAACACACTGTAAACCTTTAGAGGTTCTTCTTAATATGAATCTATCTTTACTGTAAATCTTTATCTTCGTCCGGCCACAAGTCTTTTATCTGGTAAACAACAACATTGCTAAAATGAAAGTCTTTGTTTCTGCCGCAGTTTACCAAAGATGGTGGCGGGTACTTTTACCGCCAGCACTGAGAGCTGTGCTCACCGCCTTGGTCTGCGTTGCCACCCAGAAAGCATGCTGCCGGCTTGGAGATGTGGTCACTGCCATTGCCATCTCTCATACACACCAATAAATTGTTAGCAGAATTATTTAAAAGCTGTGCGGTTTTTTTCCCGCTTATGCTGAGTCAGGAATCTTCCCTAAAAGGAGCCGCGCAAATATCTGCTTGTCTCTAGCAAAGCAGAGTTCAACTGAGAAAAATGCTGCTACCAAGAAACCTTGCTTGTCTCTGTTCTTTTGTTTCTAAAACCATTTTTTAAGCTTTTGTTAAATTTTAAGTATAAGTTCTTAGCCACGTTGGGCGCCATTTGTAAGGTGTACGGTTTTTCCGCCTGCCGCCTCCCGGTCTTGTCCCGCCTCCATGCTGCCAGCCCCAAATAATACACTGAGACTCTGTATTTGATACAATGCTGTTGGCCCGGTTACTTGTTTCTTATCGGCTAGCTCTGCCTTAATTATTAACCCATTTCTGCTGATCTATGTATTTCTCTTACCGGGGAGCCGGCGGCATACTGCTTTCTCCAGACTCTCCATCTTGACTCCTCCTTACTACTTCCTCTTTCCTCCTTATCTCCTAGTCCCTCCTATCTTCCTTTCCTATTGGCCAACAGTGCTTTATTATTAACCAGTATGAGAAACATATACAGAATGACATCTCCCATCACTCTCTAAACACTGAGCTACATATATCTCCATCACAAATTGAACTTTCTGGAAGTTAAGAATTCTCTCCAATAGAAGACACTTAAAATTGTCCAGAAAGGCAACACAGTAAGGAATGAAAGTGTTGGTATATAAAGCAGACATAGGGCCTGTAGCCAAAGTAGGGAAACAAGTGCAAACCAGTAGAAAAAGACAGCCCAGTGAAAACCGATCAAGGGCTCAGGCAGACATTTCAGAAACCGCGGGCTCTTTTGAGCAAGTGGAAAGGTTGCAGACTTGTCAGTTGTCAGGGAAAACAACAGGCAAATGGAACCATCAGTGCACAGTCATAAGTCTACACAAAAATGTAAAAACTTAATGGCAGGGCCAGTGAAAAAGTAAGGTCACTTGCCTGGCTCCTTCAATTTGTCTCTGACTTCCACTCCTGCTATGGGACCTGCTCCCAATAAATGCTTGTTTGAAACACATACACAGAGAGACAGAGGGGTGGGGGAGGAGAATAAGAGAGAAAGAGGAACATGCTAGAAGGTGCACACTAGTTCTGTTCATAGTAGCCACAAACTGGAACAACACAAATATCCATCAGCATTAGAGTGGAATTAGGCATGGGTGAGGAAGAGGCCAAGGAGATGGAGAAGCTTAGGGTCAAACTGAGGGCCTCACAGGTGCTAGGGCAGTGCTCTGCTGCTGAGCCTCCAAACTCAACCTCTCTGTGCAAAAGTCATCTCACCTCTGTAGAGCCCAGAGTCCCTGTCTATCAGGTTCAAGTACTTATCCCTTTAAATTCTTCCCTCATCTTCTATTTAGGTGAACTAGGTGGTGTGTACCAATCGAAAGTGCCCCAGTAGATCAAAAGAAGGCAAGAACAAGGCATCCCTTAGCACTTAAATGTTCCTGCCATCTGAATGTCAGCTCTAGCGTGAGAGAGCTGTGTTTTCCTGTTGCACAGTGGTGCTTGATATATAAGTATTGCCATGGATGAATCCAAAAAGAGGCTGAGGAAATGTGATTCATTCCCTTTGCCAAAGAGGGCTGCCTACCTGCAGAGGCTCAGCAGGGTGGGTCTCCCCTTAAGGCCTCTGGCAGGTGTTAATGAGATTAGCAATTAAAAGGCAGGCCAGCAGTGGCCAGACACCAGGAACTGACTGAGAGTCAGCTCAGGAAATGGAGAAGGCATGGCCTCAGTGAGGCAACCAGCTATAGTTCCTGTTTGCCTGTATCCACTATGCCATGGGCTTGGATAGTGTGGTGTTTCCCATACCTGTGCCAGATAGGACAGTGGAGTTGAGTGCCCACTAGCAGGATACGGGAGTTGCCTGGATACAGGTGTCAGTGATCCTTGATGCAGGTGGGATATATCACTTGTTCCTAGATATCCCAGGATGCCCTTACCTTCTGTTAAAAAGAGACATCCTGTCAAATGTCGGAGCCTGGATTTGTTTTGACTCTGAACAGCCATCAGTAACCGATAAACAGGGAAGGAGCTTGATCCTGTAGGCAGTGGATGGTCTGGCTGTCTAAAAGCTATGGCTGCCATGGCTGTACTGGTCAAAGACTCTGACATGTTAACTTAGGGGCAGAAAGTAACTACAAGAGCCCCCCATGCACTGGTGAGCAGGAGAGCATTGTCCGGCAGCCCACAGAACAATGGATGTCCAATGCCCACATGAATCACTGATGCACTACCTGCCACTCTTCTGCCTGAGAAGACTGAAGAACAAGTAATTTGGGACTGTCTTCACCTGCTGAATAAAGAGACAGGAGATTGCAAAGACCTTACAGTCTTCCCTCTGGCCATGGAAACACTAACTTGGTTCACTGATGGGAACCTTGTGAAAGGTAAAGAAAGGACTGGGACAAGGATGTGAATGAAACCTGCAGAGTTTGAGCCAGCAGCCTGCCAGAAGGAAACTCAGCATGAGAAGCTGAGCTCTTGGCCTTAACACAGGCCTTGCAGCTGGCCAAAGACAAGAAAAAAATCTGTAAACCTGTACATGGGCAGCAGTTATGCTGTTATAACTGTCCATGTGCAAGGGGCTATCTGTAAACAAAGGGGACTGGCTAAGCTTTACTGTGAGCAAGTGAGAGAGCCAGAGATGAGCTGACACCTGCATTCCTCCACATTTTCTTCCCACTTCCTGCTTGAGTCGCTGATGTAATTCTCATTAGGGACAGTGACCTGGAGCATAAGCTAAGTAAGCCCCTTTCTGGCCTGCATTGTGTGTGGTCAGTGTTTTAGCACAGCAACAGATGCTCACCAGAACGGTAAGATATGATTTTCTTCTTTTCAACTGTGGTGAAGTAAATGTATGTTTTATTGTTTATTTTCATCTCATGTGTTCTTTTGCCAAGATAGGCTCTTAGCAATACAGTCCTTTCTGTCCTTGAATTTGTGACTCCTGTCTCAAGCTTCTGAGTTCTGAGCAAGGCATGTACCATCCCACTGGTTTGTATTTTTCACTAATTAAATATGAGATGGTTACATTTAATTCTCTTTATGTATACTTATTTGTTCTGAGGCAGGGTCTTGCTTTGTAGCCAAGCCCGCTTGAAGGTAATAGCAGTCATCTGTCCATATTTCCAAGTGCTGCAATTATAAACTTGCATAGAGAAATGGGAGGCATTGGTGTTTGTTTGAAAGACGGGGTAAGGAAACATTGAATAAATATATTAACTTGAAAACTGCTTCAATTATAAACTTGCACTACACATAGCTACCTAAATGCATGGGGCTTTTTTGTAAAAGTAAAAAATTATATATGTTTATGCTTATATTTTGTCATGTTCAAAGAACAAGCAGGTAGGTATCTAAGACAGAGGAATATGTTGTCAGTTTAGCATTGCAAATGGAAAGCATTCTAGTTGGAGGAGGGATATATGTGACAAATGTGGAAGGCAGTTACCCTATTCACCCTGCTTAAATTTTTTTTTTTTTGTTTTACAGAGCATAATAATATTTTAACTTTAGAGAAATGGGAGGCATTGGTGTTTGTTTGAAAGAGGGGTAAGGAAACATTGAATAAATTGATTAATTTGAAAACTGCTTCCCTCAAAGCCATGAAAACCTCAATTCACTCCTCACAATTCTTGAAAATTAATCCAGATTGCTGGGTTGTGGTTTATGCCTTTAATACCAGTACTTTGGAGGCAGAGTCAGAGGCAGAAAGATCTTCAAAGGCCAGCCTGTTCTACAGAGTAAGTTTTAAGACATCCAGGGCATCATATAGGAACCTTGTCTGGAGTGAAAAAACATAATGGTTGCATATACTTCTAACTTCAACATTGAGAGGCAGAGATAGGTGGAATGAGAAACTCCATCTCCAAAATACGTAAAAATAGGACAGCAGCTTAAGATATATTGTGCAATTGCATGGCTTTTCTGCTCTTGAATAAGAGCAGGTTTCAGTTTCTAGCCCATGTGGTGGACTACAACTGTCCTGAACAGGGAAAACAGCACTGACTTCTGACTTCAGTGGTCACCAGATTCACAAGCAACACACTTAAATACATGAAGGAAAGAATCTCATAGTCTTGTAAGTTAGGCTTTATATCAAAAAACCAAGTAGACAGTATCACCCCAAACTTGATTTCTGTCCTCCATTCCTTCTTCCTATATATGTCTGATCTACCATCCACCACCAGAGAATAAATGGGTACATAAGAGCTGAGTATATGTAGTGATACAAATAGTTGTTACCAGACAAACTTAAAACTTTGTGGCTCCTTTAATGATCAAACCTGTGTACCACTCAGCCATCCAGGATGATTCTGAAAATATGGGACACTAGGGAGAGCTGAATGATAATGTTGAGGTATCTCATGTTCCATTACTAGTAAAGTAGAATCATACCACCCATGTCTATAGATGGAATAATACCAATAGTAAGACTGCCTTTCAAAGGTAAGGATAATTGATCCTTCAAGAAGACCATGACATTAGACCATTTTCCTTAAGTTAATATGATTGATGTAGATGTGCTACATGAAAAATCCTTTTTTTTTTTTTTCTTAAACACTCAAGTTCACTCGTGTGAATTTAGGCACATGAGAACCTTTGTTTTCTCTGAATATAAGGCAGTTTTTAAACAATGATTAGTGAAACTATATTTTTACAATATATAAATAATATTCACTCTACTTCATTCTTTATCCACCAGGAATGGGGCAGGATCTACTGTATTCATAGTAATGGACAAAGAGGTGATCATGGGAATATTAGTGTAAGTATTGTGTAATTTGAGTACGGTATTGACAGGAAAAACTGGCTGTGTTTATACTTGCAATACAGATTGTGCTGAGTACATATTGCTTTTGTCCCATTTGTGGGGATGGAATTTCATTAAGATTGTTGTTAACTTGGAGCAGGGCAATAATTCAGGTGAGTTTTACTACAGTATAAATTGGAGCAATCTGTATTTACTACCAAAGATATTACAGGCAGGGCTATAATTCAGGGATATTTTACTACAGTAGGAATTGTAAAAGGGAGTTGAGCATGGTGACTGATACCTGTAATCTTAACCTAGTTATTTTTTTACCACATAGGAGAAGTCAAGCACGAAACAAAGTCATAATTGTTCTTTCTTGCTAGAAGTATTAGGAGATCCTTTTTTCATTTTTTTCTGTTTGGCATAACCTACATTTTTGGCAGTTTATCTCTGTGTAATAGCCCTGCCCATCTTAGCCCATAGTTTGTATTCAAAGGTGGTCTCCAACTCACAGATAACCACTGCACTTCTGTCTCCCAAGTGCTACAATTAAAAAATTGTGACACCACCCGAGGCTTAAATTGCCTCGTATGTCAATTTAACCATTTGGCATTCCTATTATTTTGTAGTTCCATTACCATCCTTGTACCTTACTATAATCATATCTGGTTTCATAAAAAAAAAAAAAAAACAAAAAAAAACAGACAAGTGTCCATTAACTAGAAAAGAATTGGACACTCATGTAGAATTCCTCAAAAAATGTAAAAAAGACAGAATTCATTAACATAAACTACTCTTATAACAATATGATGAACTATGTAAACTTCTTCATAGGCCTATGTATGATGCGCATATCACCTCTGACCCCACCGTAGAGAAGCTGAACCTGTTCCAACAACATGTGGCTACTTTGAGGCAAACAAAGGTATGCTGCTGCATTCATTCCACCATGAAACATCATTGGACTTTTATGTATCTCATAACAATTTTGATTGTTTTAAGAATTTAGGAATTAACAGTTTGTCAATATTAATAACAAATCATATTGTGTATGAGAAAATTGGAACTAACTTCAGATTCAAGTTTTGAAAAAGATGGAGTGTGTCAATTTCAAAGTGTATTTTCTGTGTCATTGCAGAGTATCGTGGCACTACATACATTGCTTTTGCAGGTAATATATGTTCAGATTATGCATTATCAACTCACTTGTATTTATCAATTTGATAAACCTGACAGCTTTTGCCTCAATTCTAAATAAGGAGCCAGTTTGTATTAAGGGATGCTGAGGTAGGCATCACTTCAGTTTTAGACCAGCCTTGTACACAAAGTGAGTTTGGGTACAGGCAGGGATACACAGGGAAACCCTTTCTCGAGTAAACAAACAGAAAAGGCACATACAGGGAAAGAATATGTGAAGACACCCAACCATAATACAATATGGAATATATCTGTTTGTTTACTGTGTGTGTGTGTGTGTGTGTGTGTGTGTGTGTGTGTGTGTGTGGGTGGGTGTGGGTGTGTGTATTTATTTATGGGGAGAGAGAGGCAGAAGCACAGATAGACAGAGACAGAGCAATAGAGAGATCACGTGTCAAAGTCAATTCAATTCCAATTGTCCATCTTATTTATCAGGTTCACATTTATGAAGGTAAACGTTTCTGGCACTGAGACTTACAGATCTCTCTCACCTTTCCAGTGCTATTATGTAGTTGGACTTTCTTGTCAGATTTTCTTGGAACAATCCATCCCCAAATAATGACACAGACATTTCTAAATTATGAATGATTGGCCTTTAACTTAACCTTGTTCCCAACAATTTCCTATACCTTAACAAATGTCTATTAGCCTATTGTCTATTATTCTGTATTCGCAGCTCCTTCCTTGTCTTCCTGGCATGGGTCCAGGCCTAGATTCATTCCCCTGAGTTTTTCTCTCAGCCCAGCAATCCTGCCTAACCATTCCTTTTGAGCAATTGGCCGTTTAACTTTTTATTAAACCAATTAAGGGCCTTAGGCAGGCAAGGTAAAAAGCACCCTATTTTCACATAATGATCAAATGTCCCACAAGTTTAACTTTTAATCATCCCCTTCTAGATTTAGCATTTTGCTTGATCTCAGGTCCTTCGTGTTTGTACTTTATTGACTGAGATACCTACTCAGGCCCTATTTTGCTTTGTTGGTAATAGAGGCTGAACTTAAATCTCTTAGTATCAGGAATTCTAGACACTAGCCAATAACCCCTAATTATAGCCCATAATTTACTACTTTTTAATTTAGAAACAAAATCTACCTCAATTTTGTGTGAATAAGAAATGTAATAAAAATTATTGTCTCAGAATGCATAGCACTAGCCATTTTAACTAAACTAAAGCTTATTTATGTTAATATAAGAACTGCCATATTATATTATTTATGTTAATATAAGGAACTGCCATAGCTATCTTGAAAATGGCTGTACAAGTTTGAACTCCCAAAATCAGAGGAGGAGTTTTACCCTTTCTACACATCCTGTCCAGCAGTATTCAGGAGCCAAAAGCATGAATCTCAATGAATTCCAGGCCAGTCAAAATTACATAATGAGGCCTTTTCTTCAAACACAGCAAAGGAATGGTTAGATGGCTAAAAGTTCAAGCACACTGATTGTACTTTTAGAGGATATGAGTTACTTCCCAACAATCAGATGGTAGTTCACAACCATCTACAATGAGATTGTTGCCCTCATCTTTTCTACCAGGAGATATTCAAGTAGGATACTACACATGATAAATAATTTTTTAAAATGAAATAAAACGTCCTACTGGATACTTGAAACCCATCACTGGGCCTCTGCTAGAGTTCCCTCAGGTAAAGACCTCAAGATCTCTTTTAGATCGACTATTCCTCATGAGCACGTTCTGAAACCCTGCATACTGAATTTTTTTCAATGATTATTGTTTATTTTACTTGTCGATTCCTATCCCTCACTCCCTACCCTTTCTCGCTCTTATATTCTGTCCCCCTTCTCTTGCACCCTGACCACCTCCCCTCCCATTCACCCCCTCTCCCCATATGGGGCTATGACATCCAGGTAGGGTCATGTATTTCTGACAATGAGAGTTCTGTTTAGGGTATGGTTAGAGTTAGGGTGAGCATTATGGTTGGTGGTAGCATTAGGGTTGGGTTCCTGAAGCCCAGGAAAGGAGTGAGAGCCCATGCCAAAGATAACAGAAAAGGAAAGTAAACTTCAGATGGGAGAGAGTTTACTCTTAGCTGTCTATGTAATTATTTGGGACCTTTGCTGAGCAATCAGTGGGATAAGAGATGTGGGAAGAAACATTTGAGGCACCCATAAAAGATGTGACCCAGCGCCACAGGTCAACACCTCTACCAGAGATGATTAAAAAAGGACTAGGGCCCTGTGGACATCATGCACCTGGGCTTGCCCAAGGATCCGGAGCTCTTGGGGTTTGTACTGCAGAAGCAATGGGGGAAATGTGGGTAGGAGCATGATGTGTAAACTGATGGACTACCTGTGAGGTCTAGACAGAGAGGGAAACTTTGGAAAAACACGGATGGCCAGAATCAGGGTTTGGTGAGACAGCAGAACCTGGAGCCCAGAGACAGATAGGTGAAACAGGAGCCCAGTTCTGAAGAAGGCACATGGGTTTCCCATCCTGTAGTGATTGTTGCCTCAAGGGATGGAGTCACCTTTGATACATGTGAACTTCCTGGCAGAGGATGAGGTGCTGTAGCTCTGGAGACCCCAGACATGCCCTTGGTCAGCACCCAAAGAGGAAGCAGAGGCAAGGAGCAAGTCCTATCCTTTTCTGAGGAAGCAGTGCAGCATGCAAAGTAGGACTCCATCCCACACAGCTGCCTGCAGTCCAAGCATAGAGAGGAATGCTGCATGCCAGGCGTTATCACTGAACGTCCAGGCCAAGACTGCCTTGTGGAAATTGTACAAGGATGTTCTGTGTCTTCCCAGTCCACACACAGAAGCCACCAGCTACAAGTGGCTAAATGATTGTCATGATAAACAGTCAATTCCAGGCTCTTTCTTGACAAAAAATAGGCTTAGCTGCAAGTTTGTGGTGTTGAGGAACACTTGGCAAGTGAAATTCCAAATGAAGATGCTATGTACACTAGGTACTTTAGTGAGGCTACCCTGGATGTAATATCAAAATCCTGGAGACGGTAAGGATGTGGGCAGCTTCTGAAAAGGTCAGGGTTCCTAGTGTGAGACATATGACCCAGGAAATACAGGAGAAGAGCCATTTTTAAATTCTTAATATTTATCTAAAAATACATAATAAAAACTATACCTTCATATACATAGTAGCATCAAAGTTTCAGTTTTACTTTCCAAAATTTTTATTTAATAAATGAGACAGGAGCCTTCAGAACCCAGGAGAGGGTATCAGGTCTCCTGTTAAAAGAATTACAGATAGTTGTGACCCAACATGTGGGTGCTAGGAATTGAACCGGGCCTGCACTTAACCACTGAGCCAGCCCTTGGTGCCCCAAGCCCTGCAGAGCTGCATTTGTTCTGAAAAGTGAATCCTATGTGTTCCTTTGGGACTGTGGCTGATATGTCTTATTCAACCTTGGAGGTAGGTTTCTCACCTGAATCAAAATGCTGTGGATTTTTAGATTTCAGAGGTAAAACTCTGTTTTGTAGAACCCAGATATGCAAGGCCCAAATTCCTCAGGGCTTAATTTAAAAAAAAATTCCTCAAAGCTTTCAAAACATACTTAGGATTTTGGACTTTATCTTGTGGGGAACTAGAAGCTCAAGAGCATAGTTAGGTAGCAATGGAAATCACCAAGTTGAGCAAATGATTGAAAGCTGCATGGCCTTCATATTAATAAGGTAAGAATATAGAATACCGGGATGCACTTATTGGCCCACACCCATGCAGTCATGGCCCCCTCTTCTCCTCTTTAGGAAAGTGCATAAATGAACTTCAGTGTTGCGATTGTCATAGATGCTATGAAAGTAAAGTTGAAGAAAGGGTTCTCCCACAAGCCAGAATAGGCTGCTCTGAGCACTATAGCTTGTCTGAAACCTCAAAACCACCCAACAGAGAAACAAAAACCTCAAAGAGCTGAATTTGCACTACTGCCCAATCCTCTACAGAGCTCTGAGTAACCAGTTAGTGCATATGGAGGGCTTTTGAGAATTTGTTTTATTAAATACAGCCCATGTTGAGGACTAAGTTATTGTATAAATTATCTAAAGCAGAAGTAAATGTTAAAAATCATTTCCAGTTATTCGCTTCTCTTTAGTATCAGCTAAGGTCTTGTGGCCACACATGTCACTGTACATGCATGGTGAGAATGCAACATGTGGTTTGCCACTAAATATCTTCTCCCCAACCGTACCCGGTGATAAGGTGGAAGCTCAAAATAGCCTAAATTTAAGGTATTAGCACAGAAATTAACAAGCAGATGAGAGATTCTTCTGCAAAAAGTTAATATACATCTGTCAGTCTAACATTAATGTTCACACACTGCATCACTCTCTCAGTGCAGAGGTCTCCTACGACCACACTCTTTGTAAATGTAGTAGTCCATCACTCAATGAATCAGCTCACATAAAAGTTATCAAGTTCATGTTTAGGGTGATGTGATGATCTGTCTACTTTATTTGCATTTACTTGGACTGGGTGATTCTTTATACTACACTCACCCACCCACACACACACACACACACACACACACACACACACACACACCACAGAGACACAAAGGCAGAGAATTTCACTTACTGAGCCTCAAATATTGGGATGGCTTCCCAAGGCAGCTAAGACCAGATGCTGACCTGGTCCCTGGTATAAGGACTAAAAGAAGGGCACTGCCACCATTGTACCAACAAATGCCATGGTAACTGTCCTGAGTATCTTTCTGAGGTGTCCAGTTCCTATATATCACTATGTGACTAAGAACCCTACAGGAGAACTAATTTGTGATACCCAAACATAAGTACATAGCTAGAGGCAGCAACAGCTGTTTGATCCAAACTATTCACCATCATGCCCTTAGGTAGAAACTCTACCTGGAGGGCTATGGCTGGAGATGGCTCATTGGATAAAAGGTCAGGGACAGTGGCACATGACTTTTTCTCCAAATACAGAGGAGAGGGACATTATGGAGACAGGAGGATCCCTGCAGTGCATTAACCAGCCAGCCTAGCAGAATCCTTGTGATCCAGGTTCATTGAAGGGCAGTTTCTAGGCAGTAACTCGTTCACTGCTGAGATTATCTTTGCTAAGGGTTTGACTCCTCAGTAATAGCTTCATGACCTTGGACTTGAGAAGCAAGAAGTTCGGATTTTTGTTGTTCTTTGGGATTTTTGGTTTTGTTTTTGTGTTTTTGAGATAGGATCTGTGTGTAATCACTATGTTCAACCAGGCTGATCTCGAAATCACAGATTCTCCTGTCTCTCAAGTGCTAGAATTAAAGACATCCACTACTATCCTGGTAGGAAAAGACTGTGTAAAGTAAGAAATGAGGAAAAAAAAGATCATGAAGGCAAATTTTTAAAAATATTGATAGATTAGTTTGTTTTTAATATTTATTTTTATTTTGTGTGTGTATGTAAAATCACATATAGGTGATCTACAAAAAAAAAAAAAAAAAAAAAAAGCGATCAGATCCCGTACAACACCTGGAGTTACAGATGGTAGTGAGCTCACCTTGTGGAGGCTGGAAACCAAACTCTAATCTTTCTGCTTACTTGGTTACTTTTTGAGACAGGGTCTCCAATAACAGGCTAGCCTTGAACTTGCTATGTAGCTGTGTAGCTGAGGATGACCTTGAACCTCTGATCTTCCTGCCTCTACCTCTCAAATACTGGGATTTTAGGTAAACACCACAATACATACCCAGTTTCTGGAGAGCCAGGAATAGAGCCCAGGGTCTCATGCATGTTAGGCAAGCACTCTCTAAACACTGAGCTACATACATCTCCAGCACAAATTGAACTTTCTGGAAGTTAAGAATTCTCTCTATTAGAAGACACTTAAAATTGGCCAGAAAGGCAACACAGTAAGAAATGAAACTGTTGGTATATAAAGCAGACATAGGTCCTGTAGCCTATGTAGGGAAACAAGTGCAAACCAGTAGAAAAAGACAGCCCAGTAAAAACCGATCAAGGGCTCAGGCAGACATTTCAGAAACCGCGGGCTCTTTTGATGGCCCAGTGAGCAAGTGGAAAGGTTGCAGACTTGTCAGTTGTCAGGGAAAACAAGAGGCAAATGGAACCATCAGTGCACAGTCATAAGTCTACACAAAAATGTAAAAACTTAATGGCAGGGCCAGTGAAATGGTATAGTCACTTGCCTGGCTCCCACAAATTGTCTCTGACTTCCACTCCTGCGATGGGACGTTCTCCCAATAAATGCTTGTTTAAAACACATACACAGAGAGACGGGGGGGGGGGGGGAAGTGAAATAAGAGAGAAAGAGGAACATGCTAGAAGGTGCACACTAGTTCTGTTCATAGTAGCCACAAACTGGAACAACACAAATATCCATTAGCATTAGAGTGGAATTAGGCATGGGTGAGGAAGAGGCCAAGTAGATGGAGAAGCTTAGGGTCTAACTGAGGGCCTCACAGGTGCTAGGGCAGTGCTCTGCTGTTAAGCCTCCAAACTCAACCTCTCTGTGCAAAAGTCATTTGTCCTCTGTAGAGCCCAGAGTCCCTGTCTATAAGGTTCAAGGACTTATCCCTTTAAATTGTTCCTGCATCTCCTATTTAGGTGAACTAGGTGTTGTGTACCAATTGAAAGTGCCCCTGTAGACCATAAGAAGGCAAGAACAAGGCATCCCTTAGCAATTAAATGTTCCTGCCATCTGAATGTCAGCTCTAGCGTGAGAGAGCTGTGTTTTCCTGTTGCACAGTGGTGCTTGACATACAAGTATTGCCATGGATGAATCCAAAAGAGGCTGATTAAATGTGATCCTTTCCCTGTGCTCTGAAGTCCACACCCACTGCCAAGAGGGCTGCCTACCTGCAGAGGCTCAGCAGGGTGGGTCTCCCCTTAAGGCCTCTGGCAGGTGTTAATGAGATTAGCAATTAAAAGGCAGGCCAGCAGTGGCCAGACACCAGGAACTGACTGAGAGTCAGCTCAGGAAATGGAGAAGGCATGGCCTCAGTGATGCAACCAGCTGTAGTTCCTGTTTGCCTGTATCCCCTATGCCATGGGCTTGGATAGTGTGGTGTTTCCCATACCTGTGCCAGATAGTACATTGGAGTTGAGTGCCCACTAGCAGGATGCGGGAGTTGCCTGGATACAGGTGGCAGTGATCCTTGATGCAGGTGGGATATATCACTTGTTCCTAGATATCCCAGGATGCCCTTACCTTCTGTTAAAAAGAGACATCCTGTCAAATGTAGGAGCCTGGATTTGTTTTGACTCTGAACAGCCATCAGTAACCGATAAACAGGGAAGGAGCTTGATCCTGTAGGCAGTGGATGGTCTGGCTTTCTAAAAGCTATGGCTGCCATGGCTGTACTGGTCAAAGACTCTGACATGTTAACTTAGGGGCAGAAAGTAACTACAATAGCCCCCCATGCACTGGTGAGCAGGAGAGCATTGTCCGGCAGCCCACAGAACAATGGATGTCCAATGCCCACATGAATCACTGATGCACTACCTGCCACTCTTCTGCCTGAGAAGACTGAAGAACAAGTAATTTGGGATTGTCATCACCTGCTGATTAAAGAGACAGGAGATTGCAAAGACCTTACAGTCTATCCTCTGGCCATGGAAACACAAACTTGGTTCACTGATGGGAACCTTGTGAAAGGTAAAGAAAGGACTGGGACAAGGATGTGAATGAAACCTGCAGAGTTTGAGCCAGCAGCCTGCCAGAAGGAAACTCAGCATGAGAAGCTGAGCTCTTAGCCTTAACACAGGCCTTGCAGCTGGCCAAAGAAAAGAAAAAAAAATCCGTAAACCTGTACATGGGCAGCAGTTATGCTGTTATAACTGTCCATGTGCAAGGGGCTATCTGTAAACAGAGGGGACTGGCTAATCTTTACTGTGAGCAAGTGAGAGAGCCAGAGATGAGCTGACACCTGCATTCCTCCACATTTTCTTCCCACTGTCCTGCTTGAGTTGCTGCTGTAATTCTCATTAGGGACAGTGACCTGGAGCATAAGCTAAGTAAGCCCCTTTCTGGCCTGCATTGTGTGTGGTCAGTGTTTTAGCACAGCAACAGATGCTCACCAGAACGGTAAGATATGATTTTCTTCTTTTCAACTGTGGTGAAGTAAATGTATGTTTTATTGTTTATTTTCATCTCATTTGTTCTTTTGCCAAGATAGGCTCTTAGCAATACAGTCCTTTCTGTCCTTGAATTTGTGACTCCTGTCTCAAGCTTCTGAGTACTGAGCAAGGCATGTACCATCCCACTGGTTTGTATTTTCACTAATTAAATATGAGATGGTTACATTTAATTCTCTTTATGTATACTTATTTGTTCTGAGGCAGGGTCTTGCTTTGTAGCCAAGCCCGCTTGAAGGTAATAGCAGTCATCTGTCCATATTTCCAAGTGCTGCAATTATAAACTTGCATAGAGAAATGGGAGGCATTGGTGTTTGTTTGAAAGACGGGGTAAGGAAACATTGAATAAATATATTAACTTGAAAACTGCTTCAATTATAAACTTGCACTACACATAGCTACCTAAATGCATGGGGCTTTTTTGTAAAAGTAAAAAATTATATATGTTTAGGCTTATATTTTGTCATGTTCAAAAAACAAGCTGGTAGGTATCTAAGACAGAGGAATATGTTGTCAGTTTAGCATTGCAAATGGAAAGCATTCTAGTTGGAGGAGGGATATATATGACAAATGTGGAAGGCAGTTACCCTATTCACCCTGCTTAAATTTTTTTTTCTTTTGTTTTACAGAGCATAATAATATTTTAACTTTAGAGAAATGGGAGGCATTGGTGTTTGTTTGAAAGAGGGGTAAGGAAACATTGAATAAATTGATTAATTTGAAAACTGCTTCCCTCAAAGCCATGAAAACCTCAATTCACTCCTCACAATTCTTGAAAATTAATCCAGATTGCTGGGTTGTGGTTTATGCCTTTAACACCAGTACTTTGGAGGCAGAGTCAGAGGCAGAAAGATCTTCAAAGGCCAGCCTGTTCTACAGAGTAAGTTTTAAGACATCCAGGGCATCATATAGGAACCTTGTCTGGAGTGAAAAAACATAATGGTTGCATGTACTTCTAACTTCAACATTGAGAGGCAGAGATAGGTGGAATGAGAAACTCCATCTCCAAAATACGTAAAAATAGGACAGCAGCTTAAGATATATTGTGCAATTGCATGGCTTTTCTGCTCTTGAATAAGAGCAGGTTTCAGTTTCTAGCCCATGTGGTGGACTACAACTGTCCTGAACAGGGAAAACAGCACTGACTTCTGACTTCAGTGGTCACCAGATTCACAAGCAACACACTTAAATACATGAAGGAAAGAATCTCATAGTCTTGTAAGTTAGGCTTTATATCAAAAAACCAAGTAGACAGTATCACCCCAAACTTGATTTCTGTCCTCCATTCCTTCTTCCTATATATGTCTGATCTACCATCCACCACCAGAGAATAAATGGGTACATAAGAGCTGAGTATATGTAGTGATACAAATAGTTGTTACCAGACAAACTTAAAACTTTGTGGCTCCTTTAATGATCAAACCTGTGTACCACTCAGCCATCCAGGATGATTCTGAAAATATGGGACACTAGGGAGAGCTGAATGATAATGTTGAGGTATCTCATGTTCCATTACTAGTAAAGTAGAATCATACCACCCATGTCTATAGATGGAATAATACCAATAGTAAGACTGCCTTTCAAAGGTAAGGATAATTGATCCTTCAAGAAGACCATGACATTAGACCATTTTCCTTAAGTTAATATGATTGATGTAGATGTGCTACATGAAAAATCCTTTTTTTTTTTTTTTTCTTAAACACTCAAGTTCACTCGTGTGAATTTAGGCACATGAGAACCTTTGTTTTCTCTGAATATAAGGCAGTTTTTAAACAATGATTAGTGAAACTATATTTTTACAATATATAAATAATATTCACTCTACTTCATTCTTTATCCACCAGGAATGGGGCAGGATCTACTGTATTCATAGTAATGGACAAAGAGGTGATCATGGGAATATTAGTGTAAGTATTGTGTAATTTGAGTACGGTATTGACAGGAAAAACTGGCTGTGTTTATACTTGCAATACAGATTGTGCTGAGTACATATTGCTTTTGTCCCATTTGTGGGGATGGAATTTCATTAAGATTGTTGTTAACTTGGAGCAGGGCAATAATTCAGGTGTGTTTTACTACAGTATAAATTGGAGCAATCTGTATTTACTACCAAAGATATTACAGGCAGGGCTATAATTCAGGGATATTTTACTACAGTAGGAATTGTAAAAGGGAGTTGAGCATGGTGACTGATACCTGTAATCTTAACCTAGTTATTTTTTTACCACATAGGAGAAGTCAAGCACGAAACAAAGTCATAATTGTTCTTTCTTGCTAGAAGTATTAGGAGATCCTTTTTTCATTTTTTTCTGTTTGGCATAACCTACATTTTTGGCAGTTTATCTCTGTGTAATAGCCCTGCCCATCTTAGCCCATAGTTTGTATTCAAAGGTGGTCTCCAACTCACAGATAACCACTGCACTTCTGTCTCCCAAGTGCTACAATTAAAAAATTGTGACACCACCCGAGGCTTAAATTGCCTCGTATGTCAATTTAACCATTTGGCATTCCTATTATTTTGTAGTTCCATTACCATCCTTGTACCTTACTATAATCATATCTGGTTTCATAAAAAAAAAAAAACAAAAAAAAAAAAAAACAGACAAGTGTCCATTAACTAGAAAAGAATTGGACACTCATGTAGAATTCCTCAAAAAATGTAAAAAAGACAGAATTCATTAACATAAACTACTCTTATAACAATATGATGAACTATGTAAACTTCTTCATAGGCCTATGTATGATGCGCATATCACCTCTGACCCCACCGTAGAGAAGCTGAACCTGTTCCAACAACATGTGGCTACTTTGAGGCAAACAAAGGTATGCTGCTGCATTCATTCCACCATGAAACATCATTGGACTTTTATGTATCTCATAACAATTTTGATTGTTTTAAGAATTTAGGAATTAACAGTTTGTCAATATTAATAACAAATCATATTGTGTATGAGAAAATTGGAACTAACTTCAGATTCAAGTTTTGAAAAAGATGGAGTGTGTCAATTTCAAAGTGTATTTTCTGTGTCATTGCAGAGTATCGTGGCACTACATACATTGCTTTTGCAGGTAATATATGTTCAGATTATGCATTATCAACTCACTTGTATTTATCAATTTGATAAACCTGACAGCTTTTGCCTCAATTCTAAATAAGGAGCCAGTTTGTATTAAGGGATGCTGAGGTAGGCATCACTTCAGTTTTAGACCAGCCTTGTACACAAAGTGAGTTTGGGTACAGGCAGGGATACACAGGGAAACCCTTTCTCGAGTAAACAAACAGAAAAGGCACATACAGGGAAAGAATATGTGAAGACACCCAACCATAATACAATATGGAATATATCTGTTTGTTTACTGTGTGTGTGTGTGTGTGTGTGTGTGTGTGTGTGTGTGTGGTGGGTGGGTGGGTGTGGGTGTGTGTATTTATTTATGGGGAGAGAGAGGCAGAAGCACAGATAGACAGAGACAGAGCAATAGAGAGATCACGTGTCAAAGTCAATTCAATTCCAATTGTCCATCTTATTTATCAGGTTCACATTTATGAAGGTAAACGTTTCTGGCACTGAGACTTACAGATCTCTCTCACCTTTCCAGTGCTATTATGTAGTTGGACTTTCTTGTCAGATTTTCTTGGAACAATCCATCCCCAAATAATGACACAGACATTTCTAAATTATGAATGATTGGCCTTTAACTTAACCTTGTTCCCAACAATTTCCTATACCTTAACAAATGTCTATTAGCCTATTGTCTATTATTCTGTATTCGCAGCTCCTTCCTTGTCTTCCTGGCATGGGTCCAGGCCTAGATTCATTCCCCTGAGTTTTTCTCTCAGCCCAGCAATCCTGCCTAACCATTCCTTTTGAGCAATTGGCCGTTTAACTTTTTATTAAACCAATTAAGGGCCTTAGGCAGGCAAGGTAAAAAGCACCCTATTTTCACATAATGATCAAATGTCCCACAAGTTTAACTTTTAATCATCCCCTTCTAGATTTAGCATTTTGCTTGATCTCAGGTCCTTCGTGTTTGTACTTTATTGACTGAGATACCTACTCAGGCCCTATTTTGCTTTGTTGGTAATAGAGGCTGAACTTAAATCTCTTAGTATCAGGAATTCTAGACACTAGCCAATAACCCCTAATTATAGCCCATAATTTACTACTTTTTAATTTAGAAACAAAATCTACCTCAATTTTGTGTGAATAAGAAATGTAATAAAAATTATTGTCTCAGAATGCATAGCACTAGCCATTTTAACTAAACTAAAGCTTATTTATGTTAATATAAGAACTGCCATATTATATTATTTATGTTAATATAAGGAACTGCCATAGCTATCTGGAAAATGGCTGTACAAGTTTGAACTCCCAAAATCAGAGGAGGAGTTTTACCCTTTCTACACATCCTGTCCAGCAGTATTCAGGAGCCAAAAGCATGAATCTCAATGAATTCCAGGCCAGTCAAAATTACATAATGAGGCCTTTTCTTCAAACACAGCAAAGGAATGGTTAGATGGCTAAAAGTTCAAGCACACTGATTGTACTTTTAGAGGATATGAGTTACTTCCCAACAATCAGATGGTAGTTCACAACCATCTACAATGAGATTGTTGCCCTCATCTTTTCTACCAGGAGATATTCAAGTAGGATACTACACATGATAAATAATTTTTTAAAATGAAATAAAACGTCCTACTGGATACTTGAAACCCATCACTGGGCCTCTGCTAGAGTTCCCTCAGGTAAAGACCTCAAGATCTCTTTTAGATCGACTATTCCTCATGAGCACGTTCTGAAACCCTGCATACTGAATTTTTTTCAATGATTATTGTTTATTTTACTTGTCGATTCCTATCCCTCACTCCCTACCCTTTCTCGCTCTTATATTCTGTCCCCCTTCTCTTGCACCCTGACCACCTCCCCTCCCATTCACCCCCTCTCCCCATATGGGGCTATGACATCCAGGTAGGGTCATGTATTTCTGACAATGAGAGTTCTGTTTAGGGTATGGTTAGAGTTAGGGTGAGCATTATGGTTGGTGGTAGCATTAGGGTTGGGTTCCTGAAGCCCAGGAAAGGAGTGAGAGCCCATGCCAAAGATAACAGAAAAGGAAAGTAAACTTCAGATGGGAGAGAGTTTACTCTTAGCTGTCTATGTAATTATTTGGGACCTTTGCTGAGCAATCAGTGGGATAAGAGATGTGGGAAGAAACATTTGAGGCACCCATAAAAGATGTGACCCAGCGCCACAGGTCAACACCTCTACCAGAGATGATTAAAAAAGGACTAGGGCCCTGTGGACATCATGCACCTGGGCTTGCCCAAGGATCCGGAGCTCTTGGGGTTTGTACTGCAGAAGCAATGGGGGAAATGTGGGTAGGAGCATGATGTGTAAACTGATGGACTACCTGTGAGGTCTAGACAGAGAGGGAAACTTTGGAAAAACACGGATGGCCAGAATCAGGGTTTGGTGAGACAGCAGAACCTGGAGCCCAGAGACAGATAGGTGAAACAGGAGCCCAGTTCTGAAGAAGGCACATGGGTTTCCCATCCTGTAGTGATTGTTGCCTCAAGGGATGGAGTCACCTTTGATACATGTGAACTTCCTGGCAGAGGATGAGGTGCTGTAGCTCTGGAGACCCCAGACATGCCCTTGGTCAGCACCCAAAGAGGAAGCAGAGGCAAGGAGCAAGTCCTATCCTTTTCTGAGGAAGCAGTGCAGCATGCAAAGTAGGACTCCATCCCACACAGCTGCCTGCAGTCCAAGCATAGAGAGGAATGCTGCATGCCAGGCGTTATCACTGAACGTCCAGGCCAAGACTGCCTTGTGGAAATTGTACAAGGATGTTCTGTGTCTTCCCAGTCCACACACAGAAGCCACCAGCTACAAGTGGCTAAATGATTGTCATGATAAACAGTCAATTCCAGGCTCTTTCTTGACAAAAAATAGGCTTAGCTGCAAGTTTGTGGTGTTGAGGAACACTTGGCAAGTGAAATTCCAAATGAAGATGCTATGTACACTAGGTACTTTAGTGAGGCTACCCTGGATGTAATATCAAAATCCTGGAGACGGTAAGGATGTGGGCAGCTTCTGAAAAGGTCAGGGTTCCTAGTGTGAGACATATGACCCAGGAAATACAGGAGAAGAGCCATTTTTAAATTCTTAATATTTATCTAAAAATACATAATAAAAACTATACCTTCATATACATAGTAGCATCAAAGTTTCAGTTTTACTTTCCAAAATTTTTATTTAATAAATGAGACAGGAGCCTTCAGAACCCAGGAGAGGGTATCAGGTCTCCTGTTAAAAGAATTACAGATAGTTGTGACCCAACATGTGGGTGCTAGGAATTGAACCGGGCCTGCACTTAACCACTGAGCCAGCCCTTGGTGCCCCAAGCCCTGCAGAGCTGCATTTGTTCTGAAAAGTGAATCCTATGTGTTCCTTTGGGACTGTGGCTGATATGTCTTATTCAACCTTGGAGGTAGGTTTCTCACCTGAATCAAAATGCTGTGGATTTTTAGATTTCAGAGGTAAAACTCTGTTTTGTAGAACCCAGATATGCAAGGCCCAAATTCCTCAGGGCTTAATTTAAAAAAAAATTCCTCAAAGCTTTCAAAACATACTTAGGATTTTGGACTTTATCTTGTGGGGAACTAGAAGCTCAAGAGCATAGTTAGGTAGCAATGGAAATCACCAAGTTGAGCAAATGATTGAAAGCTGCATGGCCTTCATATTAATAAGGTAAGAATATAGAATACCGGGATGCACTTATTGGCCCACACCCATGCAGTCATGGCCCCCTCTTCTCCTCTTTAGGAAAGTGCATAAATGAACTTCAGTGTTGCGATTGTCATAGATGCTATGAAAGTAAAGTTGAAGAAAGGGTTCTCCCACAAGCCAGAATAGGCTGCTCTGAGCACTATAGCTTGTCTGAAACCTCAAAACCACCCAACAGAGAAACAAAAACCTCAAAGAGCTGAATTTGCACTACTGCCCAATCCTCTACAGAGCTCTGAGTAACCAGTTAGTGCATATGGAGGGCTTTTGAGAATTTGTTTTATTAAATACAGCCCATGTTGAGGACTAAGTTATTGTATAAATTATCTAAAGCAGAAGTAAATGTTAAAAATCATTTCCAGTTATTCGCTTCTCTTTAGTATCAGCTAAGGTCTTGTGGCCACACATGTCACTGTACATGCATGGTGAGAATGCAACATGTGGTTTGCCACTAAATATCTTCTCCCCAACCGTACCCGGTGATAAGGTGGAAGCTCAAAATAGCCTAAATTTAAGGTATTAGCACAGAAATTAACAAGCAGATGAGAGATTCTTCTGCAAAAAGTTAATATACATCTGTCAGTCTAACATTAATGTTCACACACTGCATCACTCTCTCAGTGCAGAGGTCTCCTACGACCACACTCTTTGTAAATGTAGTAGTCCATCACTCAATGAATCAGCTCACATAAAAGTTATCAAGTTCATGTTTAGGGTGATGTGATGATCTGTCTACTTTATTTGCATTTACTTGGACTGGGTGATTCTTTATACTACACTCACCCACCCACACACACACACACACACACACACACACACACACACACACACACACACCACAGAGACACAAAGGCAGAGAATTTCACTTACTGAGCCTCAAATATTGGGATGGCTTCCCAAGGCAGCTAAGACCAGATGCTGACCTGGTCCCTGGTATAAGGACTAAAAGAAGGGCACTGCCACCATTGTACCAACAAATGCCATGGTAACTGTCCTGAGTATCTTTCTGAGGTGTCCAGTTCCTATATATCACTATGTGACTAAGAACCCTACAGGAGAACTAATTTGTGATACCCAAACATAAGTACATAGCTAGAGGCAGCAACAGCTGTTTGATCCAAACTATTCACCATCATGCCCTTAGGTAGAAACTCTACCTGGAGGGCTATGGCTGGAGATGGCTCATTGGATAAAAGGTCAGGGACAGTGGCACATGACTTTTTCTCCAAATACAGAGGAGAGGGACATTATGGAGACAGGAGGATCCCTGCAGTGCATTAACCAGCCAGCCTAGCAGAATCCTTGTGATCCAGGTTCATTGAAGGGCAGTTTCTAGGCAGTAACTCGTTCACTGCTGAGATTATCTTTGCTAAGGGTTTGACTCCTCAGTAATAGCTTCATGACCTTGGACTTGAGAAGCAAGAAGTTCGGATTTTTGTTGTTCTTTGGGATTTTTGGTTTTGTTTTTGTGTTTTTGAGATAGGATCTGTGTGTAATCACTATGTTCAACCAGGCTGATCTCGAAATCACAGATTCTCCTGTCTCTCAAGTGCTAGAATTAAAGACATCCACTACTATCCTGGTAGGAAAAGACTGTGTAAAGTAAGAAATGAGGAAAAAAAGATCATGAAGGCAAATTTTTAAAAATATTGATAGATTAGTTTGTTTTTAATATTTATTTTTATTTTGTGTGTGTATGTAAAATCACATATAGGTGATCTACAAAAAAAAAAAAAAAAAAAAAAGCGATCAGATCCCGTACAACACCTGGAGTTACAGATGGTAGTGAGCTCACCTTGTGGAGGCTGGAAACCAAACTCTAATCTTTCTGCTTACTTGGTTACTTTTTGAGACAGGGTCTCCAATAACAGGCTAGCCTTGAACTTGCTATGTAGCTGTGTAGCTGAGGATGACCTTGAACCTCTGATCTTCCTGCCTCTACCTCTCAAATACTGGGATTTTAGGTAAACACCACAATACATACCCAGTTTCTGGAGAGCCAGGAATAGAGCCCAGGGTCTCATGCATGTTAGGCAAGCACTCTCTAAACACTGAGCTACATACATCTCCAGCACAAATTGAACTTTCTGGAAGTTAAGAATTCTCTCTATTAGAAGACACTTAAAATTGGCCAGAAAGGCAACACAGTAAGAAATGAAACTGTTGGTATATAAAGCAGACATAGGTCCTGTAGCCTATGTAGGGAAACAAGTGCAAACCAGTAGAAAAAGACAGCCCAGTAAAAACCGATCAAGGGCTCAGGCAGACATTTCAGAAACCGCGGGCTCTTTTGATGGCCCAGTGAGCAAGTGGAAAGGTTGCAGACTTGTCAGTTGTCAGGGAAAACAAGAGGCAAATGGAACCATCAGTGCACAGTCATAAGTCTACACAAAAATGTAAAAACTTAATGGCAGGGCCAGTGAAATGGTATAGTCACTTGCCTGGCTCCCACAAATTGTCTCTGACTTCCACTCCTGCGATGGGACGTTCTCCCAATAAATGCTTGTTTAAAACACATACACAGAGAGACGGGGGGGGGGGGGGGGGGGAAGTGAAATAAGAGAGAAAGAGGAACATGCTAGAAGGTGCACACTAGTTCTGTTCATAGTAGCCACAAACTGGAACAACACAAATATCCATTAGCATTAGAGTGGAATTAGGCATGGGTGAGGAAGAGGCCAAGTAGATGGAGAAGCTTAGGGTCTAACTGAGGGCCTCACAGGTGCTAGGGCAGTGCTCTGCTGTTAAGCCTCCAAACTCAACCTCTCTGTGCAAAAGTCATTTGTCCTCTGTAGAGCCCAGAGTCCCTGTCTATAAGGTTCAAGGACTTATCCCTTTAAATTGTTCCTGCATCTCCTATTTAGGTGAACTAGGTGTTGTGTACCAATTGAAAGTGCCCCTGTAGACCATAAGAAGGCAAGAACAAGGCATCCCTTAGCAATTAAATGTTCCTGCCATCTGAATGTCAGCTCTAGCGTGAGAGAGCTGTGTTTTCCTGTTGCACAGTGGTGCTTGACATACAAGTATTGCCATGGATGAATCCAAAAGAGGCTGATTAAATGTGATCCTTTCCCTGTGCTCTGAAGTCCACACCCACTGCCAAGAGGGCTGCCTACCTGCAGAGGCTCAGCAGGGTGGGTCTCCCCTTAAGGCCTCTGGCAGGTGTTAATGAGATTAGCAATTAAAAGGCAGGCCAGCAGTGGCCAGACACCAGGAACTGACTGAGAGTCAGCTCAGGAAATGGAGAAGGCATGGCCTCAGTGATGCAACCAGCTGTAGTTCCTGTTTGCCTGTATCCCCTATGCCATGGGCTTGGATAGTGTGGTGTTTCCCATACCTGTGCCAGATAGTACATTGGAGTTGAGTGCCCACTAGCAGGATGCGGGAGTTGCCTGGATACAGGTGGCAGTGATCCTTGATGCAGGTGGGATATATCACTTGTTCCTAGATATCCCAGGATGCCCTTACCTTCTGTTAAAAAGAGACATCCTGTCAAATGTAGGAGCCTGGATTTGTTTTGACTCTGAACAGCCATCAGTAACCGATAAACAGGGAAGGAGCTTGATCCTGTAGGCAGTGGATGGTCTGGCTTTCTAAAAGCTATGGCTGCCATGGCTGTACTGGTCAAAGACTCTGACATGTTAACTTAGGGGCAGAAAGTAACTACAATAGCCCCCCATGCACTGGTGAGCAGGAGAGCATTGTCCGGCAGCCCACAGAACAATGGATGTCCAATGCCCACATGAATCACTGATGCACTACCTGCCACTCTTCTGCCTGAGAAGACTGAAGAACAAGTAATTTGGGATTGTCATCACCTGCTGATTAAAGAGACAGGAGATTGCAAAGACCTTACAGTCTATCCTCTGGCCATGGAAACACAAACTTGGTTCACTGATGGGAACCTTGTGAAAGGTAAAGAAAGGACTGGGACAAGGATGTGAATGAAACCTGCAGAGTTTGAGCCAGCAGCCTGCCAGAAGGAAACTCAGCATGAGAAGCTGAGCTCTTAGCCTTAACACAGGCCTTGCAGCTGGCCAAAGAAAAGAAAAAAAAATCCGTAAACCTGTACATGGGCAGCAGTTATGCTGTTATAACTGTCCATGTGCAAGGGGCTATCTGTAAACAGAGGGGACTGGCTAATCTTTACTGTGAGCAAGTGAGAGAGCCAGAGATGAGCTGACACCTGCATTCCTCCACATTTTCTTCCCACTGTCCTGCTTGAGTTGCTGCTGTAATTCTCATTAGGGACAGTGACCTGGAGCATAAGCTAAGTAAGCCCCTTTCTGGCCTGCATTGTGTGTGGTCAGTGTTTTAGCACAGCAACAGATGCTCACCAGAACGGTAAGATATGATTTTCTTCTTTTCAACTGTGGTGAAGTAAATGTATGTTTTATTGTTTATTTTCATCTCATTTGTTCTTTTGCCAAGATAGGCTCTTAGCAATACAGTCCTTTCTGTCCTTGAATTTGTGACTCCTGTCTCAAGCTTCTGAGTACTGAGCAAGGCATGTACCATCCCACTGGTTTGTATTTTCACTAATTAAATATGAGATGGTTACATTTAATTCTCTTTATGTATACTTATTTGTTCTGAGGCAGGGTCTTGCTTTGTAGCCAAGCCCGCTTGAAGGTAATAGCAGTCATCTGTCCATATTTCCAAGTGCTGCAATTATAAACTTGCATAGAGAAATGGGAGGCATTGGTGTTTGTTTGAAAGACGGGGTAAGGAAACATTGAATAAATATATTAACTTGAAAACTGCTTCAATTATAAACTTGCACTACACATAGCTACCTAAATGCATGGGGCTTTTTTGTAAAAGTAAAAAATTATATATGTTTAGGCTTATATTTTGTCATGTTCAAAAAACAAGCTGGTAGGTATCTAAGACAGAGGAATATGTTGTCAGTTTAGCATTGCAAATGGAAAGCATTCTAGTTGGAGGAGGGATATATATGACAAATGTGGAAGGCAGTTACCCTATTCACCCTGCTTAAATTTTTTTTTCTTTTGTTTTACAGAGCATAATAATATTTTAACTTTAGAGAAATGGGAGGCATTGGTGTTTGTTTGAAAGAGGGGTAAGGAAACATTGAATAAATTGATTAATTTGAAAACTGCTTCCCTCAAAGCCATGAAAACCTCAATTCACTCCTCACAATTCTTGAAAATTAATCCAGATTGCTGGGTTGTGGTTTATGCCTTTAATACCAGTACTTTGGAGGCAGAGTCAGAGGCAGAAAGATCTTCAAAGGCCAGCCTGTTCTACAGAGTAAGTTTTAAGACATCCAGGGCATCATATAGGAACCTTGTCTGGAGTGAAAAAACATAATGGTTGCATGTACTTCTAACTTCAACATTGAGAGGCAGAGATAGGTGGAATGAGAAACTCCATCTCCAAAATACGTAAAAATAGGACAGCAGCTTAAGATATATTGTGCAATTGCATGGCTTTTCTGCTCTTGAATAAGAGCAGGTTTCAGTTTCTAGCCCATGTGGTGGACTACAACTGTCCTGAACAGGGAAAACAGCACTGACTTCTGACTTCAGTGGTCACCAGATTCACAAGCAACACACTTAAATACATGAAGGAAAGAATCTCATAGTCTTGTAAGTTAGGCTTTATATCAAAAAACCAAGTAGACAGTATCACCCCAAACTTGATTTCTGTCCTCCATTCCTTCTTCCTATATATGTCTGATCTACCATCCACCACCAGAGAATAAATGGGTACATAAGAGCTGAGTATATGTAGTGATACAAATAGTTGTTACCAGACAAACTTAAAACTTTGTGGCTCCTTTAATGATCAAACCTGTGTACCACTCAGCCATCCAGGATGATTCTGAAAATATGGGACACTAGGGAGAGCTGAATGATAATGTTGAGGTATCTCATGTTCCATTACTAGTAAAGTAGAATCATACCACCCATGTCTATAGATGGAATAATACCAATAGTAAGACTGCCTTTCAAAGGTAAGGATAATTGATCCTTCAAGAAGACCATGACATTAGACCATTTTCCTTAAGTTAATATGATTGATGTAGATGTGCTACATGAAAAATCCTTTTTTTTTTTTTTCTTAAACACTCAAGTTCACTCGTGTGAATTTAGGCACATGAGAACCTTTGTTTTCTCTGAATATAAGGCAGTTTTTAAACAATGATTAGTGAAACTATATTTTTACAATATATAAATAATATTCACTCTACTTCATTCTTTATCCACCAGGAATGGGGCAGGATCTACTGTATTCATAGTAATGGACAAAGAGGTGATCATGGGAATATTAGTGTAAGTATTGTGTAATTTGAGTACGGTATTGACAGGAAAAACTGGCTGTGTTTATACTTGCAATACAGATTGTGCTGAGTACATATTGCTTTTGTCCCATTTGTGGGGATGGAATTTCATTAAGATTGTTGTTAACTTGGAGCAGGGCAATAATTCAGGTGTGTTTTACTACAGTATAAATTGGAGCAATCTGTATTTACTACCAAAGATATTACAGGCAGGGCTATAATTCAGGGATATTTTACTACAGTAGGAATTGTAAAAGGGAGTTGAGCATGGTGACTGATACCTGTAATCTTAACCTAGTTATTTTTTTACCACATAGGAGAAGTCAAGCACGAAACAAAGTCATAATTGTTCTTTCTTGCTAGAAGTATTAGGAGATCCTTTTTTCATTTTTTTCTGTTTGGCATAACCTACATTTTTGGCAGTTTATCTCTGTGTAATAGCCCTGCCCATCTTAGCCCATAGTTTGTATTCAAAGGTGGTCTCCAACTCACAGATAACCACTGCACTTCTGTCTCCCAAGTGCTACAATTAAAAAATTGTGACACCACCCGAGGCTTAAATTGCCTCGTATGTCAATTTAACCATTTGGCATTCCTATTATTTTGTAGTTCCATTACCATCCTTGTACCTTACTATAATCATATCTGGTTTCATAAAAAAAAAAAAAAACAAAAAAAAAAAAACAGACAAGTGTCCATTAACTAGAAAAGAATTGGACACTCATGTAGAATTCCTCAAAAAATGTAAAAAAGACAGAATTCATTAACATAAACTACTCTTATAACAATATGATGAACTATGTAAACTTCTTCATAGGCCTATGTATGATGCGCATATCACCTCTGACCCCACCGTAGAGAAGCTGAACCTGTTCCAACAACATGTGGCTACTTTGAGGCAAACAAAGGTATGCTGCTGCATTCATTCCACCATGAAACATCATTGGACTTTTATGTATCTCATAACAATTTTGATTGTTTTAAGAATTTAGGAATTAACAGTTTGTCAATATTAATAACAAATCATATTGTGTATGAGAAAATTGGAACTAACTTCAGATTCAAGTTTTGAAAAAGATGGAGTGTGTCAATTTCAAAGTGTATTTTCTGTGTCATTGCAGAGTATCGTGGCACTACATACATTGCTTTTGCAGGTAATATATGTTCAGATTATGCATTATCAACTCACTTGTATTTATCAATTTGATAAACCTGACAGCTTTTGCCTCAATTCTAAATAAGGAGCCAGTTTGTATTAAGGGATGCTGAGGTAGGCATCTTCAGTTTTAGACCAGCCTTGTACACAAAGTGAGTTTGGGTACAGGCAGGGATACACAGGGAAACCCTTTCTCGAGTAAACAAACAGAAAAGGCACATACAGGGAAAGAATATGTGAAGACACCCAACCATTATACAATATGGAATATATCTGTTTGTTTACTGTGTGTGTGTGTGTGTGTGTGTGTGTGTGTGTGTGTGTGTGTGGGTGGGTGGGTGTGGGTGTGTGTATTTATTTATGGGGAGAGAGAGGCAGAAGCACAGATAGACAGAGACAGAGCAATAGAGAGATCACGTGTCAAAGTCAATTCAATTCCAATTGTCCATCTTATTTATCAGGTTCACATTTATGAAGGTAAACGTTTCTGGCACTGAGACTTACAGATCTCTCTCACCTTTCCAGTGCTATTATGTAGTTGGACTTTCTTGTCAGATTTTCTTGGAACAATCCATCCCCAAATAATGACACAGACATTTCTAAATTATGAATGATTGGCCTTTAACTTAACCTTGTTCCCAACAATTTCCTATACCTTAACAAATGTCTATTAGCCTATTGTCTATTATTCTGTATTCGCAGCTCCTTCCTTGTCTTCCTGGCATGGGTCCAGGCCTAGATTCATTCCCCTGAGTTTTTCTCTCAGCCCAGCAATCCTGCCTAACCATTCCTTTTGAGCAATTGGCCGTTTAACTTTTTATTAAACCAATTAAGGGCCTTAGGCAGGCAAGGTAAAAAGCACCCTATTTTCACATAATGATCAAATGTCCCACAAGTTTAACTTTTAATCATCCCCTTCTAGATTTAGCATTTTGCTTGATCTCAGGTCCTTCGTGTTTGTACTTTATTGACTGAGATACCTACTCAGGCCCTATTTTGCTTTGTTGGTAATAGAGGCTGAACTTAAATCTCTTAGTATCAGGAATTCTAGACACTAGCCAATAACCCCTAATTATAGCCCATAATTTACTACTTTTTAATTTAGAAACAAAATCTACCTCAATTTTGTGTGAATAAGAAATGTAATAAAAATTATTGTCTCAGAATGCATAGCACTAGCCATTTTAACTAAACTAAAGCTTATTTATGTTAATATAAGAACTGCCATATTATATTATTTATGTTAATATAAGGAACTGCCATAGCTATCTGGAAAATGGCTGTACAAGTTTGAACTCCCAAAATCAGAGGAGGAGTTTTACCCTTTCTACACATCCTGTCCAGCAGTATTCAGGAGCCAAAAGCATGAATCTCAATGAATTCCAGGCCAGTCAAAATTACATAATGAGGCCTTTTCTTCAAACACAGCAAAGGAATGGTTAGATGGCTAAAAGTTCAAGCACACTGATTGTACTTTTAGAGGATATGAGTTACTTCCCAACAATCAGATGGTAGTTCACAACCATCTACAATGAGATTGTTGCCCTCATCTTTTCTACCAGGAGATATTCAAGTAGGATACTACACATGATAAATAATTTTTTAAAATGAAATAAAACGTCCTACTGGATACTTGAAACCCATCACTGGGCCTCTGCTAGAGTTCCCTCAGGTAAAGACCTCAAGATCTCTTTTAGATCGACTATTCCTCATGAGCACGTTCTGAAACCCTGCATACTGAATTTTTTTCAATGATTATTGTTTATTTTACTTGTCGATTCCTATCCCTCACTCCCTACCCTTTCTCGCTCTTATATTCTGTCCCCCTTCTCTTGCACCCTGACCACCTCCCCTCCCATTCACCCCCTCTCCCCATATGGGGCTATGACATCCAGGTAGGGTCATGTATTTCTGACAATGAGAGTTCTGTTTAGGGTATGGTTAGAGTTAGGGTGAGCATTATGGTTGGTGGTAGCATTAGGGTTGGGTTCCTGAAGCCCAGGAAAGGAGTGAGAGCCCATGCCAAAGATAACAGAAAAGGAAAGTAAACTTCAGATGGGAGAGAGTTTACTCTTAGCTGTCTATGTAATTATTTGGGACCTTTGCTGAGCAATCAGTGGGATAAGAGATGTGGGAAGAAACATTTGAGGCACCCATAAAAGATGTGACCCAGCGCCACAGGTCAACACCTCTACCAGAGATGATTAAAAAAGGACTAGGGCCCTGTGGACATCATGCACCTGGGCTTGCCCAAGGATCCGGAGCTCTTGGGGTTTGTACTGCAGAAGCAATGGGGGAAATGTGGGTAGGAGCAAGATGTGTAAACTGATGGACTACCTGTGAGGTCTAGACAGAGAGGGAAACTTTGGAAAAACACGGATGGCCAGAATCAGGGTTTGGTGAGACAGCAGAACCTGGAGCCCAGAGACAGATAGGTGAAACAGGAGCCCAGTTCTGAAGAAGGCACATGGGTTTCCCATCCTGTAGTGATTGTTGCCTCAAGGGATGGAGTCACCTTTGATACATGTGAACTTCCTGGCAGAGGATGAGGTGCTGTAGCTCTGGAGACCCCAGACATGCCCTTGGTCAGCACCCAAAGAGGAAGCAGAGGCAAGGAGCAAGTCCTATCCTTTTCTGAGGAAGCAGTGCAGCATGCAAAGTAGGACTCCATCCCACACAGCTGCCTGCAGTCCAAGCATAGAGAGGAATGCTGCATGCCAGGCGTTATCACTGAACGTCCAGGCCAAGACTGCCTTGTGGAAATTGTACAAGGATGTTCTGTGTCTTCCCAGTCCACACACAGAAGCCACCAGCTACAAGTGGCTAAATGATTGTCATGATAAACAGTCAATTCCAGGCTCTTTCTTGACAAAAAATAGGCTTAGCTGCAAGTTTGTGGTGTTGAGGAACACTTGGCAAGTGAAATTCCAAATGAAGATGCTATGTACACTAGGTACTTTAGTGAGGCTACCCTGGATGTAATATCAAAATCCTGGAGACGGTAAGGATGTGGGCAGCTTCTGAAAAGGTCAGGGTTCCTAGTGTGAGACATATGACCCAGGAAATACAGGAGAAGAGCCATTTTTAAATTCTTAATATTTATCTAAAAATACATAATAAAAACTATACCTTCATATACATAGTAGCATCAAAGTTTCAGTTTTACTTTCCAAAATTTTTATTTAATAAATGAGACAGGAGCCTTCAGAACCCAGGAGAGGGTATCAGGTCTCCTGTTAAAAGAATTACAGATAGTTGTGACCCAACATGTGGGTGCTAGGAATTGAACCGGGCCTGCACTTAACCACTGAGCCAGCCCTTGGTGCCCCAAGCCCTGCAGAGCTGCATTTGTTCTGAAAAGTGAATCCTATGTGTTCCTTTGGGACTGTGGCTGATATGTCTTATTCAACCTTGGAGGTAGGTTTCTCACCTGAATCAAAATGCTGTGGATTTTTAGATTTCAGAGGTAAAACTCTGTTTTGTAGAACCCAGATATGCAAGGCCCAAATTCCTCAGGGCTTAATTTAAAAAAAAATTCCTCAAAGCTTTCAAAACATACTTAGGATTTTGGACTTTATCTTGTGGGGGAACTAGAAGCTCAAGAGCATAGTTAGGTAGCAATGGAAATCACCAAGTTGAGCAAATGATTGAAAGCTGCATGGCCTTCATATTAATAAGGTAAGAATATAGAATACCGGGATGCACTTATTGGCCCACACCCATGCAGTCATGGCCCCCTCTTCTCCTCTTTAGGAAAGTGCATAAATGAACTTCAGTGTTGCGATTGTCATAGATGCTATGAAAGTAAAGTTGAAGAAAGGGTTCTCCCACAAGCCAGAATAGGCTGCTCTGAGCACTATAGCTTGTCTGAAACCTCAAAACCACCCAACAGAGAAACAAAAACCTCAAAGAGCTGAATTTGCACTACTGCCCAATCCTCTACAGAGCTCTGAGTAACCAGTTAGTGCATATGGAGGGCTTTTGAGAATTTGTTTTATTAAATACAGCCCATGTTGAGGACTAAGTTATTGTATAAATTATCTAAAGCAGAAGTAAATGTTAAAAATCATTTCCAGTTATTCGCTTCTCTTTAGTATCAGCTAAGGTCTTGTGGCCACACATGTCACTGTACATGCATGGTGAGAATGCAACATGTGGTTTGCCACTAAATATCTTCTCCCCAACCGTACCCGGTGATAAGGTGGAAGCTCAAAATAGCCTAAATTTAAGGTATTAGCACAGAAATTAACAAGCAGATGAGAGATTCTTCTGCAAAAAGTTAATATACATCTGTCAGTCTAACATTAATGTTCACACACTGCATCACTCTCTCAGTGCAGAGGTCTCCTACGACCACACTCTTTGTAAATGTAGTAGTCCATCACTCAATGAATCAGCTCACATAAAAGTTATCAAGTTCATGTTTAGGGTGATGTGATGATCTGTCTACTTTATTTGCATTTACTTGGACTGGGTGATTCTTTATACTACACTCACCCACCCACACACACACACACACACACACACACACACACACACACACACCACAGAGACACAAAGGCAGAGAATTTCACTTACTGAGCCTCAAATATTGGGATGGCTTCCCAAGGCAGCTAAGACCAGATGCTGACCTGGTCCCTGGTATAAGGACTAAAAGAAGGGCACTGCCACCATTGTACCAACAAATGCCATGGTAACTGTCCTGAGTATCTTTCTGAGGTGTCCAGTTCCTATATATCACTATGTGACTAAGAACCCTACAGGAGAACTAATTTGTGATACCCAAACATAAGTACATAGCTAGAGGCAGCAACAGCTGTTTGATCCAAACTATTCACCATCATGCCCTTAGGTAGAAACTCTACCTGGAGGGCTATGGCTGGAGATGGCTCATTGGATAAAAGGTCAGGGACAGTGGCACATGACTTTTTCTCCAAATACAGAGGAGAGGGACATTATGGAGACAGGAGGATCCCTGCAGTGCATTAACCAGCCAGCCTAGCAGAATCCTTGTGATCCAGGTTCATTGAAGGGCAGTTTCTAGGCAGTAACTCGTTCACTGCTGAGATTATCTTTGCTAAGGGTTTGACTCCTCAGTAATAGCTTCATGACCTTGGACTTGAGAAGCAAGAAGTTCGGATTTTGTTGTTCTTTGGGATTTTTGGTTTTGTTTTTGTGTTTTTGAGATAGGATCTGTGTGTAATCACTATGTTCAACCAGGCTGATCTCGAAATCACAGATTCTCCTGTCTCTCAAGTGCTAGAATTAAAGACATCCACTACTATCCTGGTAGGAAAAGACTGTGTAAAGTAAGAAATGAGGAAAAAAAGATCATGAAGGCAAATTTTTAAAAATATTGATAGATTAGTTTGTTTTTAATATTTATTTTTATTTTGTGTGTGTATGTAAAATCACATATAGGTGATCTACAAAAAAAAAAAAAAAAAAGCGATCAGATCCCGTACAACACCTGGAGTTACAGATGGTAGTGAGCTCACCTTGTGGAGGCTGGAAACCAAACTCTAATCTTTCTGCTTACTTGGTTACTTTTTGAGACAGGGTCTCCAATAACAGGCTAGCCTTGAACTTGCTATGTAGCTGTGTAGCTGAGGATGACCTTGAACCTCTGATCTTCCTGCCTCTACCTCTCAAATACTGGGATTTTAGGTAAACACCACAATACATACCCAGTTTCTGGAGAGCCAGGAATAGAGCCCAGGGTCTCATGCATGTTAGGCAAGCACTCTCTAAACACTGAGCTACATACATCTCCAGCACAAATTGAACTTTCTGGAAGTTAAGAATTCTCTCTATTAGAAGACACTTAAAATTGGCCAGAAAGGCAACACTGTAAGAAATGAAACTGTTGGTATATAAAGCAGACATAGGTCCTGTAGCCTATGTAGGGAAACAAGTGCAAACCAGTAGAAAAAGACAGCCCAGTAAAAACCGATCAAGGGCTCAGGCAGACATTTCAGAAACCGCGGGCTCTTTTGATGGCCCAGTGAGCAAGTGGAAAGGTTGCAGACTTGTCAGTTGTCAGGGAAAACAAGAGGCAAATGGAACCATCAGTGCACAGTCATAAGTCTACACAAAAATGTAAAAACTTAATGGCAGGGCCAGTGAAATGGTATAGTCACTTGCCTGGCTCCCACAAATTGTCTCTGACTTCCACTCCTGCGATGGGACGTTCTCCCAATAAATGCTTGTTTAAAACACATACACAGAGAGACGGGGGGGGGGGGGGGGGAAGTGAAATAAGAGAGAAAGAGGAACATGCTAGAAGGTGCACACTAGTTCTGTTCATAGTAGCCACAAACTGGAACAACACAAATATCCATTAGCATTAGAGTGGAATTAGGCATGGGTGAGGAAGAGGCCAAGTAGATGGAGAAGCTTAGGGTCTAACTGAGGGCCTCACAGGTGCTAGGGCAGTGCTCTGCTGTTAAGCCTCCAAACTCAACCTCTCTGTGCAAAAGTCATTTGTCCTCTGTAGAGCCCAGAGTCCCTGTCTATAAGGTTCAAGGACTTATCCCTTTAAATTGTTCCTGCATCTCCTATTTAGGTGAACTAGGTGTTGTGTACCAATTGAAAGTGCCCCTGTAGACCATAAGAAGGCAAGAACAAGGCATCCCTTAGCAATTAAATGTTCCTGCCATCTGAATGTCAGCTCTAGCGTGAGAGAGCTGTGTTTTCCTGTTGCACAGTGGTGCTTGACATACAAGTATTGCCATGGATGAATCCAAAAGAGGCTGATTAAATGTGATCCTTTCCCTGTGCTCTGAAGTCCACACCCACTGCCAAGAGGGCTGCCTACCTGCAGAGGCTCAGCAGGGTGGGTCTCCCCTTAAGGCCTCTGGCAGGTGTTAATGAGATTAGCAATTAAAAGGCAGGCCAGCAGTGGCCAGACACCAGGAACTGACTGAGAGTCAGCCCAGGAAATGGAGAAGGCATGGCCTCAGTGATGCAACCAGCTGTAGTTCCTGTTTGCCTGTATCCCCTATGCCATGGGCTTGGATAGTGTGGTGTTTCCCATACCTGTGCCAGATAGTACATTGGAGTTGAGTGCCCACTAGCAGGATGCGGGAGTTGCCTGGATACAGGTGGCAGTGATCCTTGATGCAGGTGGGATATATCACTTGTTCCTAGATATCCCAGGATGCCCTTACCTTCTGTTAAAAAGAGACATCCTGTCAAATGTAGGAGCCTGGATTTGTTTTGACTCTGAACAGCCATCAGTAACCGATAAACAGGGAAGGAGCTTGATCCTGTAGGCAGTGGATGGTCTGGCTTTCTAAAAGCTATGGCTGCCATGGCTGTACTGGTCAAAGACTCTGACATGTTAACTTAGGGGCAGAAAGTAACTACAATAGCCCCCCATGCACTGGTGAGCAGGAGAGCATTGTCCGGCAGCCCACAGAACAATGGATGTCCAATGCCCACATGAATCACTGATGCACTACCTGCCACTCTTCTGCCTGAGAAGACTGAAGAACAAGTAATTTGGGATTGTCATCACCTGCTGATTAAAGAGACAGGAGATTGCAAAGACCTTACAGTCTATCCTCTGGCCATGGAAACACAAACTTGGTTCACTGATGGGAACCTTGTGAAAGGTAAAGAAAGGACTGGGACAAGGATGTGAATGAAACCTGCAGAGTTTGAGCCAGCAGCCTGCCAGAAGGAAACTCAGCATGAGAAGCTGAGCTCTTAGCCTTAACACAGGCCTTGCAGCTGGCCAAAGAAAAGAAAAAAAATCCGTAAACCTGTACATGGGCAGCAGTTATGCTGTTATAACTGTCCATGTGCAAGGGGCTATCTGTAAACAGAGGGGACTGGCTAATCTTTACTGTGAGCAAGTGAGAGAGCCAGAGATGAGCTGACACCTGCATTCCTCCACATTTTCTTCCCACTGTCCTGCTTGAGTTGCTGCTGTAATTCTCATTAGGGACAGTGACCTGGAGCATAAGCTAAGTAAGCCCCTTTCTGGCCTGCATTGTGTGTGGTCAGTGTTTTAGCACAGCAACAGATGCTCACCAGAACGGTAAGATATGATTTTCTTCTTTTCAACTGTGGTGAAGTAAATGTATGTTTTATTGTTTATTTTCATCTCATTTGTTCTTTTGCCAAGATAGGCTCTTAGCAATACAGTCCTTTCTGTCCTTGAATTTGTGACTCCTGTCTCAAGCTTCTGAGTACTGAGCAAGGCATGTACCATCCCACTGGTTTGTATTTTCACTAATTAAATATGAGATGGTTACATTTAATTCTCTTTATGTATACTTATTTGTTCTGAGGCAGGGTCTTGCTTTGTAGCCAAGCCCGCTTGAAGGTAATAGCAGTCATCTGTCCATATTTCCAAGTGCTGCAATTATAAACTTGCATAGAGAAATGGGAGGCATTGGTGTTTGTTTGAAAGACGGGGTAAGGAAACATTGAATAAATATATTAACTTGAAAACTGCTTCAATTATAAACTTGCACTACACATAGCTACCTAAATGCATGGGGCTTTTTTGTAAAAGTAAAAAATTATATATGTTTAGGCTTATATTTTGTCATGTTCAAAAAACAAGCTGGTAGGTATCTAAGACAGAGGAATATGTTGTCAGTTTAGCATTGCAAATGGAAAGCATTCTAGTTGGAGGAGGGATATATATGACAAATGTGGAAGGCAGTTACCCTATTCACCCTGCTTAAATTTTTTTTTCTTTTGTTTTACAGAGCATAATAATATTTTAACTTTAGAGAAATGGGAGGCATTGGTGTTTGTTTGAAAGAGGGGTAAGGAAACATTGAATAAATTGATTAATTTGAAAACTGCTTCCCTCAAAGCCATGAAAACCTCAATTCACTCCTCACAATTCTTGAAAATTAATCCAGATTGCTGGGTTGTGGTTTATGCCTTTAACACCAGTACTTTGGAGGCAGAGTCAGAGGCAGAAAGATCTTCAAAGGCCAGCCTGTTCTACAGAGTAAGTTTTAAGACATCCAGGGCATCATATAGGAACCTTGTCTGGAGTGAAAAAACATAATGGTTGCATGTACTTCTAACTTCAACATTGAGAGGCAGAGATAGGTGGAATGAGAAACTCCATCTCCAAAATACGTAAAAATAGGACAGCAGCTTAAGATATATTGTGCAATTGCATGGCTTTTCTGCTCTTGAATAAGAGCAGGTTTCAGTTTCTAGCCCATGTGGTGGACTACAACTGTCCTGAACAGGGAAAACAGCACTGACTTCTGACTTCAGTGGTCACCAGATTCACAAGCAACACACTTAAATACATGAAGGAAAGAATCTCATAGTCTTGTAAGTTAGGCTTTATATCAAAAAACCAAGTAGACAGTATCACCCCAAACTTGATTTCTGTCCTCCATTCCTTCTTCCTATATATGTCTGATCTACCATCCACCACCAGAGAATAAATGGGTACATAAGAGCTGAGTATATGTAGTGATACAAATAGTTGTTACCAGACAAACTTAAAACTTTGTGGCTCCTTTAATGATCAAACCTGTGTACCACTCAGCCATCCAGGATGATTCTGAAAATATGGGACACTAGGGAGAGCTGAATGATAATGTTGAGGTATCTCATGTTCCATTACTAGTAAAGTAGAATCATACCACCCATGTCTATAGATGGAATAATACCAATAGTAAGACTGCCTTTCAAAGGTAAGGATAATTGATCCTTCAAGAAGACCATGACATTAGACCATTTTCCTTAAGTTAATATGATTGATGTAGATGTGCTACATGAAAAATCCTTTTTTTTTTTTTTTCTTAAACACTCAAGTTCACTCGTGTGAATTTAGGCACATGAGAACCTTTGTTTTCTCTGAATATAAGGCAGTTTTTAAACAATGATTAGTGAAACTATATTTTTACAATATATAAATAATATTCACTCTACTTCATTCTTTATCCACCAGGAATGGGGCAGGATCTACTGTATTCATAGTAATGGACAAAGAGGTGATCATGGGAATATTAGTGTAAGTATTGTGTAATTTGAGTACGGTATTGACAGGAAAAACTGGCTGTGTTTATACTTGCAATACAGATTGTGCTGAGTACATATTGCTTTTGTCCCATTTGTGGGGATGGAATTTCATTAAGATTGTTGTTAACTTGGAGCAGGGCAATAATTCAGGTGTGTTTTACTACAGTATAAATTGGAGCAATCTGTATTTACTACCAAAGATATTACAGGCAGGGCTATAATTCAGGGATATTTTACTACAGTAGGAATTGTAAAAGGGAGTTGAGCATGGTGACTGATACCTGTAATCTTAACCTAGTTATTTTTTTACCACATAGGAGAAGTCAAGCACGAAACAAAGTCATAATTGTTCTTTCTTGCTAGAAGTATTAGGAGATCCTTTTTTCATTTTTTTCTGTTTGGCATAACCTACATTTTTGGCAGTTTATCTCTGTGTAATAGCCCTGCCCATCTTAGCCCATAGTTTGTATTCAAAGGTGGTCTCCAACTCACAGATAACCACTGCACTTCTGTCTCCCAAGTGCTACAATTAAAAAATTGTGACACCACCCGAGGCTTAAATTGCCTCGTATGTCAATTTAACCATTTGGCATTCCTATTATTTTGTAGTTCCATTACCATCCTTGTACCTTACTATAATCATATCTGGTTTCATAAAAAAAAAAAAAAAAAAAAAAAAAAAAACAGACAAGTGTCCATTAACTAGAAAAGAATTGGACACTCATGTAGAATTCCTCAAAAAATGTAAAAAAGACAGAATTCATTAACATAAACTACTCTTATAACAATATGATGAACTATGTAAACTTCTTCATAGGCCTATGTATGATGCGCATATCACCTCTGACCCCACCGTAGAGAAGCTGAACCTGTTCCAACAACATGTGGCTACTTTGAGGCAAACAAAGGTATGCTGCTGCATTCATTCCACCATGAAACATCATTGGACTTTTATGTATCTCATAACAATTTTGATTGTTTTAAGAATTTAGGAATTAACAGTTTGTCAATATTAATAACAAATCATATTGTGTATGAGAAAATTGGAACTAACTTCAGATTCAAGTTTTGAAAAAGATGGAGTGTGTCAATTTCAAAGTGTATTTTCTGTGTCATTGCAGAGTATCGTGGCACTACATACATTGCTTTTGCAGGTAATATATGTTCAGATTATGCATTATCAACTCACTTGTATTTATCAATTTGATAAACCTGACAGCTTTTGCCTCAATTCTAAATAAGGAGCCAGTTTGTATTAAGGGATGCTGAGGTAGGCATCACTTCAGTTTTAGACCAGCCTTGTACACAAAGTGAGTTTGGGTACAGGCAGGGATACACAGGGAAACCCTTTCTCGAGTAAACAAACAGAAAAGGCACATACAGGGAAAGAATATGTGAAGACACCCAACCATAATACAATATGGAATATATCTGTTTGTTTACTGTGTGTGTGTGTGTGTGTGTGTGTGTGTGTGTGTGTGTGTGTGGGTGGGTGGGTGTGGGTGTGTGTATTTATTTATGGGGAGAGAGAGGCAGAAGCACAGATAGACAGAGACAGAGCAATAGAGAGATCACGTGTCAAAGTCAATTCAATTCCAATTGTCCATCTTATTTATCAGGTTCACATTTATGAAGGTAAACGTTTCTGGCACTGAGACTTACAGATCTCTCTCACCTTTCCAGTGCTATTATGTAGTTGGACTTTCTTGTCAGATTTTCTTGGAACAATCCATCCCCAAATAATGACACAGACATTTCTAAATTATGAATGATTGGCCTTTAACTTAACCTTGTTCCCAACAATTTCCTATACCTTAACAAATGTCTATTAGCCTATTGTCTATTATTCTGTATTCGCAGCTCCTTCCTTGTCTTCCTGGCATGGGTCCAGGCCTAGATTCATTCCCCTGAGTTTTTCTCTCAGCCCAGCAATCCTGCCTAACCATTCCTTTTGAGCAATTGGCCGTTTAACTTTTTATTAAACCAATTAAGGGCCTTAGGCAGGCAAGGTAAAAAGCACCCTATTTTCACATAATGATCAAATGTCCCACAAGTTTAACTTTTAATCATCCCCTTCTAGATTTAGCATTTTGCTTGATCTCAGGTCCTTCGTGTTTGTACTTTATTGACTGAGATACCTACTCAGGCCCTATTTTGCTTTGTTGGTAATAGAGGCTGAACTTAAATCTCTTAGTATCAGGAATTCTAGACACTAGCCAATAACCCCTAATTATAGCCCATAATTTACTACTTTTTAATTTAGAAACAAAATCTACCTCAATTTTGTGTGAATAAGAAATGTAATAAAAATTATTGTCTCAGAATGCATAGCACTAGCCATTTTAACTAAACTAAAGCTTATTTATGTTAATATAAGAACTGCCATATTATATTATTTATGTTAATATAAGGAACTGCCATAGCTATCTTGAAAATGGCTGTACAAGTTTGAACTCCCAAAATCAGAGGAGGAGTTTTACCCTTTCTACACATCCTGTCCAGCAGTATTCAGGAGCCAAAAGCATGAATCTCAATGAATTCCAGGCCAGTCAAAATTACATAATGAGGCCTTTTCTTCAAACACAGCAAAGGAATGGTTAGATGGCTAAAAGTTCAAGCACACTGATTGTACTTTTAGAGGATATGAGTTACTTCCCAACAATCAGATGGTAGTTCACAACCATCTACAATGAGATTGTTGCCCTCATCTTTTCTACCAGGAGATATTCAAGTAGGATACTACACATGATAAATAATTTTTTAAAATGAAATAAAACGTCCTACTGGATACTTGAAACCCATCACTGGGCCTCTGCTAGAGTTCCCTCAGGTAAAGACCTCAAGATCTCTTTTAGATCGACTATTCCTCATGAGCACGTTCTGAAACCCTGCATACTGAATTTTTTTCAATGATTATTGTTTATTTTACTTGTCGATTCCTATCCCTCACTCCCTACCCTTTCTCGCTCTTATATTCTGTCCCCCTTCTCTTGCACCCTGACCACCTCCCCTCCCATTCACCCCCTCTCCCCATATGGGGCTATGACATCCAGGTAGGGTCATGTATTTCTGACAATGAGAGTTCTGTTTAGGGTATGGTTAGAGTTAGGGTGAGCATTATGGTTGGTGGTAGCATTAGGGTTGGGTTCCTGAAGCCCAGGAAAGGAGTGAGAGCCCATGCCAAAGATAACAGAAAAGGAAAGTAAACTTCAGATGGGAGAGAGTTTACTCTTAGCTGTCTATGTAATTATTTGGGACCTTTGCTGAGCAATCAGTGGGATAAGAGATGTGGGAAGAAACATTTGAGGCACCCATAAAAGATGTGACCCAGCGCCACAGGTCAACACCTCTACCAGAGATGATTAAAAAAGGACTAGGGCCCTGTGGACATCATGCACCTGGGCTTGCCCAAGGATCCGGAGCTCTTGGGGTTTGTACTGCAGAAGCAATGGGGGAAATGTGGGTAGGAGCATGATGTGTAAACTGATGGACTACCTGTGAGGTCTAGACAGAGAGGGAAACTTTGGAAAAACACGGATGGCCAGAATCAGGGTTTGGTGAGACAGCAGAACCTGGAGCCCAGAGACAGATAGGTGAAACAGGAGCCCAGTTCTGAAGAAGGCACATGGGTTTCCCATCCTGTAGTGATTGTTGCCTCAAGGGATGGAGTCACCTTTGATACATGTGAACTTCCTGGCAGAGGATGAGGTGCTGTAGCTCTGGAGACCCCAGACATGCCCTTGGTCAGCACCCAAAGAGGAAGCAGAGGCAAGGAGCAAGTCCTATCCTTTTCTGAGGAAGCAGTGCAGCATGCAAAGTAGGACTCCATCCCACACAGCTGCCTGCAGTCCAAGCATAGAGAGGAATGCTGCATGCCAGGCGTTATCACTGAACGTCCAGGCCAAGACTGCCTTGTGGAAATTGTACAAGGATGTTCTGTGTCTTCCCAGTCCACACACAGAAGCCACCAGCTACAAGTGGCTAAATGATTGTCATGATAAACAGTCAATTCCAGGCTCTTTCTTGACAAAAAATAGGCTTAGCTGCAAGTTTGTGGTGTTGAGGAACACTTGGCAAGTGAAATTCCAAATGAAGATGCTATGTACACTAGGTACTTTAGTGAGGCTACCCTGGATGTAATATCAAAATCCTGGAGACGGTAAGGATGTGGGCAGCTTCTGAAAAGGTCAGGGTTCCTAGTGTGAGACATATGACCCAGGAAATACAGGAGAAGAGCCATTTTTAAATTCTTAATATTTATCTAAAAATACATAATAAAAACTATACCTTCATATACATAGTAGCATCAAAGTTTCAGTTTTACTTTCCAAAATTTTTATTTAATAAATGAGACAGGAGCCTTCAGAACCCAGGAGAGGGTATCAGGTCTCCTGTTAAAAGAATTACAGATAGTTGTGACCCAACATGTGGGTGCTAGGAATTGAACCGGGCCTGCACTTAACCACTGAGCCAGCCCTTGGTGCCCCAAGCCCTGCAGAGCTGCATTTGTTCTGAAAAGTGAATCCTATGTGTTCCTTTGGGACTGTGGCTGATATGTCTTATTCAACCTTGGAGGTAGGTTTCTCACCTGAATCAAAATGCTGTGGATTTTTAGATTTCAGAGGTAAAACTCTGTTTTGTAGAACCCAGATATGCAAGGCCCAAATTCCTCAGGGCTTAATTTAAAAAAAAATTCCTCAAAGCTTTCAAAACATACTTAGGATTTTGGACTTTATCTTGTGGGGAACTAGAAGCTCAAGAGCATAGTTAGGTAGCAATGGAAATCACCAAGTTGAGCAAATGATTGAAAGCTGCATGGCCTTCATATTAATAAGGTAAGAATATAGAATACCGGGATGCACTTATTGGCCCACACCCATGCAGTCATGGCCCCCTCTTCTCCTCTTTAGGAAAGTGCATAAATGAACTTCAGTGTTGCGATTGTCATAGATGCTATGAAAGTAAAGTTGAAGAAAGGGTTCTCCCACAAGCCAGAATAGGCTGCTCTGAGCACTATAGCTTGTCTGAAACCTCAAAACCACCCAACAGAGAAACAAAAACCTCAAAGAGCTGAATTTGCACTACTGCCCAATCCTCTACAGAGCTCTGAGTAACCAGTTAGTGCATATGGAGGGCTTTTGAGAATTTGTTTTATTAAATACAGCCCATGTTGAGGACTAAGTTATTGTATAAATTATCTAAAGCAGAAGTAAATGTTAAAAATCATTTCCAGTTATTCGCTTCTCTTTAGTATCAGCTAAGGTCTTGTGGCCACACATGTCACTGTACATGCATGGTGAGAATGCAACATGTGGTTTGCCACTAAATATCTTCTCCCCAACCGTACCCGGTGATAAGGTGGAAGCTCAAAATAGCCTAAATTTAAGGTATTAGCACAGAAATTAACAAGCAGATGAGAGATTCTTCTGCAAAAAGTTAATATACATCTGTCAGTCTAACATTAATGTTCACACACTGCATCACTCTCTCAGTGCAGAGGTCTCCTACGACCACACTCTTTGTAAATGTAGTAGTCCATCACTCAATGAATCAGCTCACATAAAAGTTATCAAGTTCATGTTTAGGGTGATGTGATGATCTGTCTACTTTATTTGCATTTACTTGGACTGGGTGATTCTTTATACTACACTCACCCACCCACACACACACACACACACACACACACACACACACACACCACAGAGACACAAAGGCAGAGAATTTCACTTACTGAGCCTCAAATATTGGGATGGCTTCCCAAGGCAGCTAAGACCAGATGCTGACCTGGTCCCTGGTATAAGGACTAAAAGAAGGGCACTGCCACCATTGTACCAACAAATGCCATGGTAACTGTCCTGAGTATCTTTCTGAGGTGTCCAGTTCCTATATATCACTATGTGACTAAGAACCCTACAGGAGAACTAATTTGTGATACCCAAACATAAGTACATAGCTAGAGGCAGCAACAGCTGTTTGATCCAAACTATTCACCATCATGCCCTTAGGTAGAAACTCTACCTGGAGGGCTATGGCTGGAGATGGCTCATTGGATAAAAGGTCAGGGACAGTGGCACATGACTTTTTCTCCAAATACAGAGGAGAGGGACATTATGGAGACAGGAGGATCCCTGCAGTGCATTAACCAGCCAGCCTAGCAGAATCCTTGTGATCCAGGTTCATTGAAGGGCAGTTTCTAGGCAGTAACTCGTTCACTGCTGAGATTATCTTTGCTAAGGGTTTGACTCCTCAGTAATAGCTTCATGACCTTGGACTTGAGAAGCAAGAAGTTCGGATTTTTGTTGTTCTTTGGGATTTTTGGTTTTGTTTTTGTGTTTTTGAGATAGGATCTGTGTGTAATCACTATGTTCAACCAGGCTGATCTCGAAATCACAGATTCTCCTGTCTCTCAAGTGCTAGAATTAAAGACATCCACTACTATCCTGGTAGGAAAAGACTGTGTAAAGTAAGAAATGAGGAAAAAAAAGATCATGAAGGCAAATTTTTAAAAATATTGATAGATTAGTTTGTTTTTAATATTTATTTTTATTTTGTGTGTGTATGTAAAATCACATATAGGTGATCTACAAAAAAAAAAAAAAAAAAAGCGATCAGATCCCGTACAACACCTGGAGTTACAGATGGTAGTGATCTCACCTTGTGGAGGCTGGAAACCAAACTCTAATCTTTCTGCTTACTTGGTTACTTTTTGAGACAGGGTCTCCAATAACAGGCTAGCCTTGAACTTGCTATGTAGCTGTGTAGCTGAGGATGACCTTGAACCTCTGATCTTCCTGCCTCTACCTCTCAAATACTGGGATTTTAGGTAAACACCACAATACATACCCAGTTTCTGGAGAGCCAGGAATAGAGCCCAGGGTCTCATGCATGTTAGGCAAGCACTCTCTAAACACTGAGCTACATACATCTCCAGCACAAATTGAACTTTCTGGAAGTTAAGAATTCTCTCTATTAGAAGACACTTAAAATTGGCCAGAAAGGCAACACAGTAAGAAATGAAACTGTTGGTATATAAAGCAGACATAGGTCCTGTAGCCTATGTAGGGAAACAAGTGCAAACCAGTAGAAAAAGACAGCCCAGTAAAAACCGATCAAGGGCTCAGGCAGACATTTCAGAAACCGCGGGCTCTTTTGATGGCCCAGTGAGCAAGTGGAAAGGTTGCAGACTTGTCAGTTGTCAGGGAAAACAACAGGCAAATGGAACCATCAGTGCACAGTCATAAGTCTACACAAAAATGTAAAAACTTAATGGCAGGGCCAGTGAAATGGTATAGTCACTTGCCTGGCTCCCACAAATTGTCTCTGACTTCCACTCCTGCTATGGGACCTTCTCCCAATAAATGCTTGTTTAAAACACATACACAGAGAGACGGGGGGGGGGAAGTGAAATAAGAGAGAAAGAGGAACATGCTAGAAGGTGCACACTAGTTCTGTTCATAGTAGCCACAAACTGGAACAACACAAATATCCATTAGCATTAGAGTGGAATTAGGCATGGGTGAGGAAGAGGCCAAGTAGATGGAGAAGCTTAGGGTCTAACTGAGGGCCTCACAGGTGCTAGGGCAGTGCTCTGCTGTTAAGCCTCCAAACTCAACCTCTCTGTGCAAAAGTCATTTGTCCTCTGTAGAGCCCAGAGTCCCTGTCTATAAGGTTCAAGGACTTATCCCTTTAAATTGTTCCTGCATCTCCTATTTAGGTGAACTAGGTGTTGTGTACCAATTGAAAGTGCCCCTGTAGACCATAAGAAGGCAAGAACAAGGCATCCCTTAGCAATTAAATGTTCCTGCCATCTGAATGTCAGCTCTAGCGTGAGAGAGCTGTGTTTTCCTGTTGCACAGTGGTGCTTGACATACAAGTATTGCCATGGATGAATCCAAAAGAGGCTGATTAAATGTGATCCTTTCCCTGTGCTCTGAAGTCCACACCCACTGCCAAGAGGGCTGCCTACCTGCAGAGGCTCAGCAGGGTGGGTCTCCCCTTAAGGCCTCTGGCAGGTGTTAATGAGATTAGCAATTAAAAGGCAGGCCAGCAGTGGCCAGACACCAGGAACTGACTGAGAGTCAGCTCAGGAAATGGAGAAGGCATGGCCTCAGTGATGCAACCAGCTGTAGTTCCTGTTTGCCTGTATCCCCTATGCCATGGGCTTGGATAGTGTGGTGTTTCCCATACCTGTGCCAGATAGTACATTGGAGTTGAGTGCCCACTAGCAGGATGCGGGAGTTGCCTGGATACAGGTGGCAGTGATCCTTGATGCAGGTGGGATATATCACTTGTTCCTAGATATCCCAGGATGCCCTTACCTTCTGTTAAAAAGAGACATCCTGTCAAATGTAGGAGCCTGGATTTGTTTTGACTCTGAACAGCCATCAGTAACCGATAAACAGGGAAGGAGCTTGATCCTGTAGGCAGTGGATGGTCTGGCTTTCTAAAAGCTATGGCTGCCATGGCTGTACTGGTCAAAGACTCTGACATGTTAACTTAGGGGCAGAAAGTAACTACAATAGCCCCCCATGCACTGGTGAGCAGGAGAGCATTGTCCGGCAGCCCACAGAACAATGGATGTCCAATGCCCACATGAATCACTGATGCACTACCTGCCACTCTTCTGCCTGAGAAGACTGAAGAACAAGTAATTTGGGATTGTCATCACCTGCTGATTAAAGAGACAGGAGATTGCAAAGACCTTACAGTCTATCCTCTGGCCATGGAAACACAAACTTGGTTCACTGATGGGAACCTTGTGAAAGGTAAAGAAAGGACTGGGACAAGGATGTGAATGAAACCTGCAGAGTTTGAGCCAGCAGCCTGCCAGAAGGAAACTCAGCATGAGAAGCTGAGCTCTTAGCCTTAACACAGGCCTTGCAGCTGGCCAAAGAAAAGAAAAAAATCCGTAAACCTGTACATGGGCAGCAGTTATGCTGTTATAACTGTCCATGTGCAAGGGGCTATCTGTAAACAGAGGGGACTGGCTAATCTTTACTGTGAGCAAGTGAGAGAGCCAGAGATGAGCTGACACCTGCATTCCTCCACATTTTCTTCCCACTGTCCTGCTTGAGTTGCTGCTGTAATTCTCATTAGGGACAGTGACCTGGAGCATAAGCTAAGTAAGCCCCTTTCTGGCCTGCATTGTGTGTGGTCAGTGTTTTAGCACAGCAACAGATGCTCACCAGAACGGTAAGATATGATTTTCTTCTTTTCAACTGTGGTGAAGTAAATGTATGTTTTATTGTTTATTTTCATCTCATTTGTTCTTTTGCCAAGATAGGCTCTTAGCAATACAGTCCTTTCTGTCCTTGAATTTGTGACTCCTGTCTCAAGCTTCTGAGTACTGAGCAAGGCATGTACCATCCCACTGGTTTGTATTTTCACTAATTAAATATGAGATGGTTACATTTAATTCTCTTTATGTATACTTATTTGTTCTGAGGCAGGGTCTTGCTTTGTAGCCAAGCCCGCTTGAAGGTAATAGCAGTCATCTGTCCATATTTCCAAGTGCTGCAATTATAAACTTGCATAGAGAAATGGGAGGCATTGGTGTTTGTTTGAAAGACGGGGTAAGGAAACATTGAATAAATATATTAACTTGAAAACTGCTTCAATTATAAACTTGCACTACACATAGCTACCTAAATGCATGGGGCTTTTTTGTAAAAGTAAAAAATTATATATGTTTAGGCTTATATTTTGTCATGTTCAAAAAACAAGCTGGTAGGTATCTAAGACAGAGGAATATGTTGTCAGTTTAGCATTGCAAATGGAAAGCATTCTAGTTGGAGGAGGGATATATATGACAAATGTGGAAGGCAGTTACCCTATTCACCCTGCTTAAATTTTTTTTCTTTTGTTTTACAGAGCATAATAATATTTTAACTTTAGAGAAATGGGAGGCATTGGTGTTTGTTTGAAAGAGGGGTAAGGAAACATTGAATAAATTGATTAATTTGAAAACTGCTTCCCTCAAAGCCATGAAAACCTCAATTCACTCCTCACAATTCTTGAAAATTAATCCAGATTGCTGGGTTGTGGTTTATGCCTTTAATACCAGTACTTTGGAGGCAGAGTCAGAGGCAGAAAGATCTTCAAAGGCCAGCCTGTTCTACAGAGTAAGTTTTAAGACATCCAGGGCATCATATAGGAACCTTGTCTGGAGTGAAAAAACATAATGGTTGCATGTACTTCTAACTTCAACATTGAGAGGCAGAGATAGGTGGAATGAGAAACTCCATCTCCAAAATACGTAAAAATAGGACAGCAGCTTAAGATATATTGTGCAATTGCATGGCTTTTCTGCTCTTGAATAAGAGCAGGTTTCAGTTTCTAGCCCATGTGGTGGACTACAACTGTCCTGAACAGGGAAAACAGCACTGACTTCTGACTTCAGTGGTCACCAGATTCACAAGCAACACACTTAAATACATGAAGGAAAGAATCTCATAGTCTTGTAAGTTAGGCTTTATATCAAAAAACCAAGTAGACAGTATCACCCCAAACTTGATTTCTGTCCTCCATTCCTTCTTCCTATATATGTCTGATCTACCATCCACCACCAGAGAATAAATGGGTACATAAGAGCTGAGTATATGTAGTGATACAAATAGTTGTTACCAGACAAACTTAAAACTTTGTGGCTCCTTTAATGATCAAACCTGTGTACCACTCAGCCATCCAGGATGATTCTGAAAATATGGGACACTAGGGAGAGCTGAATGATAATGTTGAGGTATCTCATGTTCCATTACTAGTAAAGTAGAATCATACCACCCATGTCTATAGATGGAATAATACCAATAGTAAGACTGCCTTTCAAAGGTAAGGATAATTGATCCTTCAAGAAGACCATGACATTAGACCATTTTCCTTAAGTTAATATGATTGATGTAGATGTGCTACATGAAAAATCCTTTTTTTTTTTTTTTTCTTAAACACTCAAGTTCACTCGTGTGAATTTAGGCACATGAGAACCTTTGTTTTCTCTGAATATAAGGCAGTTTTTAAACAATGATTAGTGAAACTATATTTTTACAATATATAAATAATATTCACTCTACTTCATTCTTTATCCACCAGGAATGGGGCAGGATCTACTGTATTCATAGTAATGGACAAAGAGGTGATCATGGGAATATTAGTGTAAGTATTGTGTAATTTGAGTACGGTATTGACAGGAAAAACTGGCTGTGTTTATACTTGCAATACAGATTGTGCTGAGTACATATTGCTTTTGTCCCATTTGTGGGGATGGAATTTCATTAAGATTGTTGTTAACTTGGAGCAGGGCAATAATTCAGGTGTGTTTTACTACAGTATAAATTGGAGCAATCTGTATTTACTACCAAAGATATTACAGGCAGGGCTATAATTCAGGGATATTTTACTACAGTAGGAATTGTAAAAGGGAGTTGAGCATGGTGACTGATACCTGTAATCTTAACCTAGTTATTTTTTTACCACATAGGAGAAGTCAAGCACGAAACAAAGTCATAATTGTTCTTTCTTGCTAGAAGTATTAGGAGATCCTTTTTTCATTTTTTTCTGTTTGGCATAACCTACATTTTTGGCAGTTTATCTCTGTGTAATAGCCCTGCCCATCTTAGCCCATAGTTTGTATTCAAAGGTGGTCTCCAACTCACAGATAACCACTGCACTTCTGTCTCCCAAGTGCTACAATTAAAAAATTGTGACACCACCCGAGGCTTAAATTGCCTCGTATGTCAATTTAACCATTTGGCATTCCTATTATTTTGTAGTTCCATTACCATCCTTGTACCTTACTATAATCATATCTGGTTTCATAAAAAAAAAAAAAAAAAAAAAAAAAACAGACAAGTGTCCATTAACTAGAAAAGAATTGGACACTCATGTAGAATTCCTCAAAAAATGTAAAAAAGACAGAATTCATTAACATAAACTACTCTTATAACAATATGATGAACTATGTAAACTTCTTCATAGGCCTATGTATGATGCGCATATCACCTCTGACCCCACCGTAGAGAAGCTGAACCTGTTCCAACAACATGTGGCTACTTTGAGGCAAACAAAGGTATGCTGCTGCATTCATTCCACCATGAAACATCATTGGACTTTTATGTATCTCATAACAATTTTGATTGTTTTAAGAATTTAGGAATTAACAGTTTGTCAATATTAATAACAAATCATATTGTGTATGAGAAAATTGGAACTAACTTCAGATTCAAGTTTTGAAAAAGATGGAGTGTGTCAATTTCAAAGTGTATTTTCTGTGTCATTGCAGAGTATCGTGGCACTACATACATTGCTTTTGCAGGTAATATATGTTCAGATTATGCATTATCAACTCACTTGTATTTATCAATTTGATAAACCTGACAGCTTTTGCCTCAATTCTAAATAAGGAGCCAGTTTGTATTAAGGGATGCTGAGGTAGGCATCACTTCAGTTTTAGACCAGCCTTGTACACAAAGTGAGTTTGGGTACAGGCAGGGATACACAGGGAAACCCTTTCTCGAGTAAACAAACAGAAAAGGCACATACAGGGAAAGAATATGTGAAGACACCCAACCATAATACAATATGGAATATATCTGTTTGTTTACTGTGTGTGTGTGTGTGTGTGTGTGTGTGTGTGTGTGTGTGTGTGTGTGGGGTGGGTGGGTGGGTGTGGGTGTGTGTATTTAAAAGTTACCAAGTTCATGTTTAGGGTGGTGTGATGATCTGACTACTTTATTTGCATTTACTTGGACTGGGTGATTCTTTATACTACACTCACCCACACACACACACACACACACACACACACACACACACACACAGACACACCACAGAGACACAAAGGCAGAGAATTTCACTTACTGAGCCTCAAATATTGGAATGGCTTCCCAAGGCAGCTAAGACCAGATGCTGACCTGGTCCCTCGTGTAAGGACTAAAAGAAGGGCACTGCCACCATTGTACCAACAAATGCCATGGTAACTGTCCTGAGTATCTTTCTGAGGTGTCCAGTTCCTATATATCACTATGTGACTAAGAACCCTACAGGAGAACTAATTCGTGATACCCAAAACATAAGTACATAGCTGGAGGCAGCAACAGCTGTTTGATCCAAACTATTCACCATCATGCCCTTAGGTAGAAACTCTACCTGGAGGGCTGTGGCTGGAGATGGCTCATTGGGTAAAAGGTCAGGGACAGTGGCACATGACTATTTCTCCAAATACAGAGGAGAGGGACATTATGGAGACAGGAGGATCCCTGCAGTGCATTAACCAGCCAGCCTAGCAGAATCCTTGTGATCCAGGTTCATTGAAGGGCAGTTTCTAGGCAGTAACTCGTTCACTGCTGAGATTAGCTTTGCTAAGGGTTTGACTCCTCAGTAATAGCTTCATGACCTTGGATTTGAGAAGCAAGAAGTTCGGATTTTTGTTGTTCTTTGGGTTTTTTTGGTTTTGTTTTTGTGTTTTTGAGACAGGATCTGTGTGTAATCACTATGTTCAACCAGGCTGATCTCGAAATCACAGATTCTCCTGTCTCTCCAGTGCTAGAATTAAAGACATCCACTACTATCCTGGTAGGAAAAAACTGTGTAAAGTAAGACATGAGGGAATAAAAGGTCATGAAAGCAAACTTTTAAAAATATTGATAGATTAGTTTGTTTTTAACATTTATTTTTATTTTGTGTGTGTATGTAAAATCACATATAGGTGCCCTCCAAAAAAAAAAAAAAAAAAAAAAGCCATCAGATCCCCTACAACACCTGGAGTTACAGATGGTAGTGAGCTCACCCTGTGGAGGCTGGAAACCAAACTCTAATCTTTCTGCTTACTTGGTTACTTTTTGAGACAGGGTCTCCAATAACAGGCTAGCCTTGAAGTTGCTATGTAGCTGTGTAGCTGAGGATGACCTTGAACCTCTGATCTTCCTGCCTCTACCTCTCAAATATTAGGATTATAGGTAAACACCACAATACATACCCAGTTTCTGGAGAGCCAGGAATAGAGCCCAGGGTCTCATGCATGTTAGGCAAGCTCTCTCTAAACACTGAGCAACATACATCTCCATCACAAATTGAACTTTCTGGAAGTTAAGAATTCTCTCCAATAGAAGACACTTAAAATTGGCCAGAAAGGCAACACAGTAAGAAATGAAACTGTTGGTATATAAAGCAGACATAGGGCCTGTAGCCAAAGTAGGGAAACCAGTGCAAACTAGTAGAAAAAGACAGCCCAGTAAAAACCGATCAAGGGCTCAGGCAGACATTTCAGAATCCGCGGGCTCTTTTGATGGCCCAGTGAGCAAGTGGAATGGTTGCAGACTTGTCAGTTGTCAGGGAAAACAACAGGCAAATGGAACCATCAGTGCACAGTCATAAGTCTACACAAAAATGTAAAAGATTATTGGCAGGGCCAGTGAAATGGTATAGTCACTTGCCTGGGTCCCACAAATTGTCTCTGATTTCCACTCCTGCAATGGGACCTTCTCCAAATAAATGCTTGTTTAAAACACATACACAGAGAGAAGGGGGGGGGGGAGTGAAATAAGAGAAAAAGAGGAACATGCTAGAAGGTGCACACTAGTTCTGTTCATAGTAGCCACAAACTGGAACAACACAAATATCCATTAGCATTAGAGTGGAATTAGGCATGGTTGAGGAAGAGGCCAAGTAGATGGAGAAGCTTAGGGTCAAACTGAGGGCCTCACAGGTGCTAGGGCAGTGCTCTGCTGTTAAGCCTCCAAACTCAACCTCTCTGTGCAAAAGTCATTTGTCCTCTGTAGAGCCCAGAGTCCCTGTCTATAAGGTTCAAGGACTTATCCCTTTAAATTGTTCCCGCATCTCCTATTTAGGTGAACTAGGTGGTGTGTACCAATCGAAAGTGCCCCAGTAGATCAAAAGAAGGCAAGAACAATGCATCCCTTAGCAATTAAACGTTCCTGCCATCTGAATGTCAGCTCTAGCGTGAGAGAGCTGTGTTTCCCTGTTGCACAATGGTGCTTGACATACAAGTATTGCCATGGATGAATCCAAAAGAGGCTGATTAAATGTGATCCTTTCCCTGTGCTCTGAAGTCCACACCCACTGCCAAGAGTGCTGCCTACCAGCAGAGTCTCAGCAGGGTGGGTCTCCCCTTACCCCCTCTGGCAGGTGTTAATGAGATTAGCAATTAAAAGGCAGGCCAGCAGAGGGCAGACACCAGGACCTGACTGAGAGCCAGCTTAGGACATGGAGAAGGCATGGCCTCAGTGAGGCAACCAGCTGCAGTTCCTGTTAGCCTGCATCCCCTATGCCATGGGCTTGGAAAGTGTGGTGTTTCCCATACCTGTGCCAGATAGTACATTGGAGTTGAGTGCCCACTACCAGGATACAGGAACTGCCTGGACGCCGGGGGCAGTGATCCTTGATGTAGGTCGGGTATATCACTTGTTCCTAGATATCCTAGGATGCCCTTACCTTCTGTTAAAAAGAGACATCCTGTCAAATGTAGGAGCCTGGATTTGTTTTGACTCTGAACAGCCATCAGTAACCGATAAACAGGGAAAGAGCTTGATCCTGTAGGCAGTGGATGGTCTGGCTGTCTAAAAGCTATGATTGACATGGCTGTACTGGTCAAAGACTCTGACATGTTAACTTTGGGACAGAAAGAAATTACAATAGCCACCCATGCACTGGTGACCAGGAGAGCATTGTCAGGCAGCCCACACAACAATGGATGTCCAATGCCCACATGAATCACTGATGCACTACCTGCCATTCTTCTGCCTGAGAAGACTGATAAATAAGTAATTTGGGACTGTCATCACCTGCTGATTAAAGAGGCAGGAGATTGCAAAGACCTTACAGTCTTCCCTCTGGCCGTGGAAACACTAACTTAGTTCACTGATGGGAACAGTTACCTTGTGAAAGGTAAAGAAAGGACTGGGACAAGGATGTGAATGAAACCTGCATGGTTTGAGCCAGCAGCCTGCCAGAAGGAACCTCAGCATGAGAAGCTGAGCTCTTGGCCTTAACACAGGCCTTGCAGCTGGCAAAAGAAAAGAAAAAATCTGTAAACCTGTACACGGGCAGCAGTTATGCTTTTATAACTGTCCATGTGCACAGGGCTGTCTGTAAACAAAGGGGACTGGCTAAGCTTTACTGTGAGCAAGTCAGAGAGCCAGAGATGAGCTGACACCTGCATTCCTCCACATTTTCTCCCCACTGTCCTTCTTGAGTCGCTGCTGTAATTCTCATTAGGGACAGTGACCTGGAGCATAAGCTAAGTAAGCCCCTTTCTGGCCTGCATTGTGTGTGGTCAGTGTTTTAGCACAGCAACACATGCTCACCAGAATGGTAAGATATGATTTTCTTCTTTTCAACTGTGGTGAAGTAAATGTATGTTTTATTGTTTATTTTCATCTCATTTGTTCTTTTTCCAAGATAGGCTCTTAGCAATACAGTCCTTTGTGGCCTTGAACTTGTGACTCCTGTCTCAAGCTTCTGAGTATTGAGCAAGGCATGTACCATTCCACTAGTTTGTAATTTTCACTAATTAAATATGACATGGTTACATTTAAGTTTCTTTATGTATACTTATTTGTTTTGAGGCAGTGTCTTGCTTTGTAGCCAAGGCCAGCTTGGAGGTAGTAGCAGTCATGTGTCCATACTTCCAAGTGCTGCAATTATAAACTTGCACTACACATAGTTACCTAAATGCATGGGGCTTTTTTGTAAAAGTAAAAAATGATATATGTTTAGGCTTAAATTTTGTGGTGTTCAAAACAAGCTGGTGGGTATCTAAGACAGAGGAATGTGTTGTCTGTGTAGCAATGCAAATGGAAAGCATTCTAGTTGAAGGAGGGATATATATGACAAATGTGGAAGGCAGTTACCCTATTCACCCTGCTTACAATTTTTTTTTTGTTTTACAGAGCATAATAATATTTTAACTTTAGAGAAATGGGAGGCATTGGTGTTTGTTTGAAAGAGGGGGTTAGGAAACACTGAATAAATTGATTAATTTGAAAACTACTTCCCTCAAAGCCATGAAAACCTGAAGTCAATCCTCACAATTCTTGAAAATTAATCCAGATTCCTGTGTTGTGGATTATGCCTTTAACACTAGTACTTTGGAGGCAGAGGCAGAGGCAGAAAGTTCTCCAAAGGTCAGCCTGTTGTACAGAGTAAGTTTCAAGACAGCCAGGGCATCCTATAGGAACCTTGTCTCGAGTGAAAATACCTAATGGTTGCATATACTTCTAACTTCAACATTGATAGGTGGAATGAGAAACTTCACCTCCAAAATACGTAAAAATAAGACAGCAGCTGAAGATAGGTTGAGCAGTTGCAAGCATTTTCTGCTCTATTGCATAAGAGCAGGTTTCAGTTTCCAGCCCATGTGGTGGACTACAACTGTCCTGAACTGCTATTCCAGGGAAACCAGCCCTGACTTGTGACTTCAGTGGTCACCAGGTTCAAAAGCAACACACTTAAATACATGAAGGAAAGAATCTCATAGTCTTGTAAGTTAGGCTTTATATCAAAAACCCAGGTAGACAGTATCACCCCAAACTTGATTTCTGTCCTCCATTCCTTCTTCATATATATGTCTGAGCTACCATCCACCACCAGAGAATAAATGGGTACATAAGAGCCGAGTATATGTAGTGATACAAATAGTTGTTAGCAGACAAACTTAAAACTTTTGGCTCCTTTAATGATCAAACCTGTGTACCTTTCAGCCATCCAGGATGATTCTGAAAATATGGGACACCAGGGAGAGCTGAGTGATAATGTTGAGGTATCTCATGTTCCAATTACTATTAAAGTAGAAGCATACCACCCATGTCTGTAGATGGAATAACACTAGCAGTCAGACTGCCTTTCAAAGGTAAGGATAATTGATCCTTCAAGAAGACCATGACATTAGAGCATTTTCCTTAAGTTAATATAAATGATGTAGATGTGCTAAATAAAAAATACTTTTTTTTTTCTTAAACACTCAAGTTCACTCATGTGAATTTAGGCACATGAGAACCTTTGGAGTATACTAATCACATCTGTTTTCCCTGAATATAAGTCAATTTTTAAACAATGATTAGTGAAACTTTATTTTACAATATATAAATAATACTCACTCTACTGCCTTCTTTATATACTAGGAATGGGGCAGGATCTACTGTATTCATAGTAATGCGCAAAGAGGTGATCATGGGAATATTAGAGTAAGTACTGTGTAAATTGAGTTCTGTATTGAAAGTGAAAAACTGGCTGTGTTTATACTTGCAATACAGTTTTGCTGAGTACATATTGCTTTTGTCCCATTTGTGGGGATGGAATTTCATTAAGATTGTTGTTAACTTGGAGCAGGGCAATAATTCAGGGGTGTTTTACTACAGTATAAATTGGAGCAGTCTCTATTTACTACCAAAGATATTACACGCAGGGCTATAATTCAGGGATATTTTACTACAGTAGGAATTGTAAAAGGAAGTTGAGCATGATGACTGATACCTGTAAGCTTAACCTGAAAAGGAGGTTGGAGTATCAGGACCCTGAGGTATTTCTTTGCCACATAGCAGAAGTCAAGCACGAAACAAAGTCATAATTGTTCTTTCTTGCTAGAAGTATTAGGTGATCCTTTTTTTCAATATTTTCTGTTTGGCATAACCTACATTTTTGGCAGTTTATCTCTGTGTAATAGCCCTGCCCATCTTAGCCCATAGATTGTATTCAAGGGTGGTCTCCAACTCACAGGTAACCACTGCCCTTCTGTCTCCCAAGTGCTACATTTAAAAAATTGTGCCACCACCCGAGGCTTAAACTGCCTTGTATGTCAATTTAACCATTTGGCATTCCTATTATTTTGTAGTTCCATTACCATCCTTGCACCTTACTATGATCATATCTGGTTTCATAAAAAAAAGAAAGAGAAAAGTCTCCATTAACTAGAAAAGAATTGGACACTCAAGTAGAATAACTCAAAAAATGTAAAAAAGAGAGAATTCATAAACATAAACTACTCTTATAACAATATGAGGAACTCTGTAAACTTCTTCATAGGCCTGTGTATGATGTGCATATCACCTCTGACCCAACTGTAGAGAAGCTGAACCTGTTCCAACAACATGTGGCAACTTTGAGGCAAACAAAGGTATGCTGCTGCATTCATTCCCCCATAAAATTTGATTGGAATTTATGTATCTCATAATAATTTTGATTGTTTTAAAAGATTAGGAATGAACAGTTTGTCAATATTGATAAACATATCATATTGTGTATGAAAAAAATTGGAACTAACTTCTGATTCAAGTTTTGAAAAAGATGGAGTGTGTCAATTTCAAAGTGTATTTTCTGTGTCATTGCAGAGTATTGTGGCACTACATATGTTGCTTTTGCAGGTAATATGTGTTCAGATTATGCAGTATCAACTCACTTGTATTTATCAATTTGAAAAACCTGACAGCTTTTGCCTTAATTCTAAATAAGGAGCCAGTTTGTATTAAGGGATGCTGAGGTAGGCATCACTTCAGTTTTTGACCAGCCTTGTACACAGAGTGAGTTTGGGGACAGGCAGGGCTACACAGGGAAACCCTTTCTCGAGTAAACAAACAGAAAGGGACAAAATATGTGAAGACACCCAACCATAATACAATATGGAATAAATCTGTTTGTTTACTGTGTGTATGTGTGTGTGTGGCTGGGGGGTGGGGTGGGTGTGGTGTGTTTGTTTATGTTATGGGGAGACAAAGACATAAGCACAGATAAACAGAGACAGAGCAATAGAGAGATCACGTGTCAAAGTCCATTCAATTCCGATCGTCCATCTTATTTATCAGGTTCACATTTAGGAAGGTAAACTTTTCTGCCACTGAGACTTACAGATCTCTCTCACCTTTCCAGTGCTATTATGTAGTTGGACTTTCTTGTCAGATTTTCTTGGAACAATCCATCCCCAAATAATGACACAGACATTTCTAAATTATGAATGATTGGCCTTTAACTTAACCTTGTTCCCAACAATTTCCTATACCTTAACAAATGTCTATTAGCCTATTGTCTATTATTCTGTATTCACAGCTCCTTCCTTGTCTTCCTGGCATGGGTCCAGGCCTAGATTCATTCCCCTGAGTTTTTCTCTCAGCCCAGCAATCCTGACTAACCATTCCTTTTGAGCAATTGGCCGTTTAACTTTTTATTAAACCAATTAAGGGCCTTAGGCAGGCAAGGTAAAAAGCACCCTATTTTCACATAATGATCAAATGTCCCACAAGTTTAACTTTTAATCATCCCCTTCTAGATTTAGCATTTTGCTTGATCTCAGGTCCTTCGTGTTTGTACTTTATTGACTGAGATACCTACTCAGGCCCTATTTTGCTTTGTTGGTAATAGAGGCTGAACTTAAATCTCTTAGTATCAGGAATTCTAGACACTAGCCAATAACCCCTAATTATAGCCCATAATTTACTACTTTTTAATTTAGAAACAAAATCTACCTCAATTTTGTGTGAATAAGAAATGTAATAAAAATTAATTATTGTCTCAGAATGCATAGAACTAGGCATTTTAACTAAACTAATGCTTATTTATGTTAACAATATAAAATTTTATTCCTGAGATGATCATGGTGTTTCATGCCTTTGAACCCAGGACTCAGGAGCCAAAAGCATGAATCTCAATGAATTCCAGGCCAGTCACAGATACATAATGAGGCCCTTTCTTAAAAACACAACAATGGAAGAGACAGAAGACTAAAAGTTGAAGCACACTGACTGTACTTACAGAGGATATGAGTTAACTCCCACCAACCAGATGGTAGCTCACGACCATCTACAATCAGATCTGTTGCCCTCTTCTTTTCTACCAGCAGACATTCAAGTAGGGTACTACATATGACAAAATAACTTTTAAAAATGAAATAAAATGTCCTACTGGTTACTTGAAACCCATCACTGGGCCTCTGCTAGAGTTCCCTCAGCTAAAGACCGCCAAATACTTGTTAGATCCCCATATCCTCTTGGGAACATCCTGAGTCCATGCATGCCGGATATTTTTTAAAATTAGTTCATGATTTTTTACATGTAGATCCTTGTTCCCTATATCTCCCTCAATTCCTTCCCTTCCTCTTATCATCTGTTGCCCCCTCACATTCACCCTGACCACCCTGCCATCCTATTCACCCACAATCAACACATAGGGCTAGGCCATCCAAGTGGGGTCATGTATTTCTGAGAGAGCATTTGAAGTGTTGATTAGAATGTCTCTTCTATGTCTAGGTTTAGGGGGTATCCCTGGATTGGGGGAATGTGTTCTCAAGGTCCTTTTGCGTCCCAGGAATACATCCAGGTCCCACTGTCTGAACTCCATTAGACAGCTCACACCTTCTAGCTGATACCCATCTCAGGGGTATGAGTCAGTTCCATGCTGGATTCACAGCTATCAGTCTGGGGTCCTATTAGTTCCTCCTTCATCAGGTCAGCTGTCTCAATGTGTTTCTGCAACTCGATCTTGTCCTCTCTCTCTCTGCATCTGGATTCTAGTTAGACGCAGTGTTTACTTCTGGGTGTTTGCTTCTGTTTTCTACAGAGAGTAGATGAGGGCTCCATGTAGCGCTCGAGTTAGTTGCTGATCTCATTTTCAGGGAAGGTCAATAATGGAAGCCTTTCCACTGTTGCTCAGTTTGTTAGTTGGAGTCAGTCTTGTAGGTCTCTAGATATAACTTTAGGTTCAATTTTCTCTTCAAACCAATAATGACTTGCTCTTTTATGTTCTCTCCCTCTCTACCATGTTCTACTTTTTGTGCCTGGGTTACCTCATTCATGATTGCTTCTTCAATTACTATCCACTTGCCTGTGCATTTCCAGATTCCATTTTTTCTGTAGATTAGTAGTCCATTGTGTAGATGTGCCACAAGTTCTTTATCCATTCTTCAGTTGAGAGGCATCTGGGTAGCTTCTAGGTTCTTGCTATTACAAATAATGCTGCTATAGGTATAAATAAACACATTTTTTGTTGCATGAATGTGGATAATTTGGGTATATGGCTATGAGTGGTATTGCCAGGTCCTGTGGTAAACCAATTCCCATCTTGCTGAGGAACTGCCATAGCTATCTTGAAAATGGCTGTACAAGTTTGAACTCCCAAAATCAGTGGAGGAGTGTTACCCTTTCTACACATCCTGTCCAGCAGTACTCAGGAGCCAAAAGCATGAATCTCAATGAATTCCAGGCCAGTCAAAATTACATAATGAGGCCTTTTCTTCAAACACAGCAATGGAATGGTTAGATGGCTAAAAGTTCAAGCACACTGATTGTACTTATAGAGGATATGAGTTACTTCCCAACAATCACATGGTAGTTCACAACCATCTACAATGAGATTGTTGCCCTCATCTTTTCTACCAGGAGATATTCAAGTAGGATACTACACATGATAAATAATTTTTTAAAATGAAATAAAACATCCTACTGGATACTTGAAACCCATCACTGGGCCTCTGGTAGAGTTCCCTCAGCTAAAGACCTCAAGATCTCTTTTAGATCGACTATTCCTCATGGGCACTTTCTGAGCCACTGCATACTGAATTTTTTTCAATGATTATTGTTTATTTTACTTGTCGATTCCTATGCCTCACTCCCTACCCTTTCTCCCTCTTACATTCTGTCCCCCTTCTCTTGCACCCTGACCACCTCCCCTCCCATTCACCCCCTCTCCCCATATGGTGCTATGACTTCTAGGTATGGTCATGTATTTCTAACAATGAGAGTTCTGTTTAGGGTATGGTTAGAGTTAGGGTGAGCATTATGGTTGGTGGTAGCGTTAGGGTTGGGTTCCTGAAGCCCAGGAAAGGAGTGAGAGCCCATGCCGAAGATAACAGGAAAGGAAAGTAAACTTCAGATGGGAGAGAGTTTACCCTTAGCTGTCTATGTAATTATTTGGGACCTTTGCTGAGCAATCAGTGGGATAAGAGATGTGGGAAGAAACATTTGAGGCACCCATAAATGATGTGACCCAGCGCCACAGGTCAACACCTCTACCAGAGATGATTAAAAAGGAGTAGGGCCCTGCTGACATCATGCACCTGGACTTGCCCAAGGATCCAGAGCTCTTGGGGTTTGTACTGCAGAAGCAATGGGGGAAATGTGGGTAGGAGCAAGATGTGTAAACTGATGGACTACCTGTGAGGTCTAGACAGAGAGGGAAACTTTGGAAAAACACGGAGGGCCAGAATCAGGGTTTGGTGAGACAGCAGAACCTGGAGCCCAGAGACAGAAAGGAGAAACAGGAGCCCAGGTCTGAAGAAGGCACATGGGTTTCCCATCCTGTAGTGATTGTTGCCTCAAGGGATGGAGTCATGGCCATGCAGTCATGGCCCCCTCTTCTCCTCTTTAGGAAAGTGCATAAATGAACTTCAGTTTTGCGATTGTCATAGATGTTATGACAGTAAAGTTGAAGAAAGGGTTCTCCCACAAGCCAATATAGGCTGCTCTGAGCACTATAGCTTGTCTGAAACCTCAAAACCACCCAACAGAGAAACAAAAACCTCAAAGAGCTGAATTTGCACTACTGCCCAATCCTCTACAGAGCTCTGAGTAACCAGTTAGGGCATATGGAGGGCTTTTGAGAATTTGTTTTATTAAATACAGTCCATGTTGAGGACTAAGTTATTGTATAAATTATCTAAAGCAGAAGTAAATGTTAAAAATCATTTCCAGTTATTCGCTTCTCTTTAGTATCAGCTAAGGTCTTGTGGCCAAACATGTCACTGTACATGCATGGTGAGAATGCAACATGTGGTTTGCCACTAAATATCTTCTCCCCAACCGTACCCGGTGATAAGGTGGAAGCTCAAAATAGCCTAAATTTAAGGTATTAGCACAGAAATTAACAAGCAGATGAGAGATTCTTCTGCAAAAAGTTAATATACATCTGTCAGTCTAACATTAATGTTCACACACTGCATCACTCTCTCAGTGCAGAGGTCTCCTACGACCACACTCATTGTAAATGTAATAGTCCATCACTCAATGAGTCAGCTCACATAAAAGTTACCAAGTTCATGTTTAGGGTGGTGTGATGATCTGACTACTTTATTTGCATTTACTTGGACTGGGTGATTCTTTATACTACACTCACCCACACACACACACACACACACACACACACACACACACACACACACACACACACCACAGAGACACAAAGGCAGAGAATTTCACTTACTGAGCCTCAAATATTGGGATGGCTTCCCAAGGCAGCTAAGACCAGATGCTGACCTGGTCCCTCGTGTAAGGACTAAAAGAAGGGCACTGCCACCATTGTACCAACAAATGCCATGGTAACTGTCCTGAGTATCTTTCTGAGGTGTCCAGTTCCTATATATCACTATGTGACTAAGAACCCTACAGGAGAACTAATTTGTGATACCCAAAACATAAGTACATAGCTGGAGGCAGCAACAGCTGTTTGATCCAAACTATTCACCATCATGCCCTTAGGTAGAAACTCTACCTGGAGGGCTGTGGCTGGAGATGGCTCATTGGGTAAAAGGTCAGGGACAGTGGCACATGACTATTTCTCCAAATACAGAGGAGAGGGACATTATGGAGACAGGAGGATCCCTGCAGTGCATTAACCAGCCAGCCTAGCAGAATCCTTTTGATCCAGGTTCATTGAAGGGCAGTTTCTAGGCAGTAACTCGTTCACTGCTGAGATTAGCTTTGCTAAGGGTTTGACTCCTCAGTAATAGCTTCATGACCTTGGATTTGAGAAGCAAGAAGTTCGGATTTTTGTTGTTCTTTGGGCTTTTTTGGTTTTGTTTTTGTGTTTTTGAGACAGGATCTGTGTGTAATCACTATGTTCAACCAGGCTGATCTCGAAATCACAGATTCTCCTGTCTCTCCAGTGCTAGAATTAAAGACATCCACTACTATCCTGGTAGGAAAAGACTGTGTAAAGTAAGACATGAGGGAAAAAAAAGGTCATGAAAGCAAACTTTTAAAAATATTGATAGATTAGTTTGTTTTTAACATTTATTTTTATTTTGTGTGTGTATGTAAAATCACATATAGTTGCCCTCCAAAAAAAAAAAAAAAAAAAAAACCACCCATCAGATCCCCTACAACACCTGGAGTTACAGATGGTAGTGAGCTCACCCTGTGGAGGCTGGAAACCAAACTCTAATCTTTCTGCATACTTGGTTACTTTTTGAGACAGGGTCTCCAATAACAGGCTAGCCTTGAAGTTGCTATGTAGCTGTGTAGCTGAGGATGACCTTGAACCTCTGATCTTCCTGCCTCTACCTCTCAAATATTAGGATTATAGGTAAACACCACAATACATACCCAGTTTCTGGAGAGCCAGGAATAGAGCCCAGGGTCTCATGCATGTTAGGCAAGCTCTCTCTAAACACTGAGCTACATACATCTCCATCACAAATTGAACTTTCTGGAAGTTAAGAATTCTCTCCAATAGAAGACACTTAAAATTGGCCAGAAAGGCAACACAGTAAGAAATGAAACTGTTGGTATATAAAGCAGACATAGGGCCTGTAGCCAAAGTAGGGAAACCAGTGCAAACCAGTAGAAAAAGACAGCCCAGTAAAAACCGATCAAGGGCTCAGGCAGACATTTCAGAATCCGCGGGCTCTTTTGATGGCCCAGTGAGCAAGTGGAATGGTTGCAGACTTGTCAGTTGTCAGGGAAAACAACAGGCAAATGGAACCATCAGTGCACAGTCATAAGTCTACACAAAAATGTAAAAGATTTATGGCAGGGCCAGTGAAATGGTATAGTCACTTGCCTGGGTCCCACAAATTGTCTCTGACTTTCACTCCTGCTATGGGACCTTCTCCCAATAAATGCTTGTTTAAAACACATACACAGAGAGATGGGGGGGGGAGTGAAATAAGAGAGAAAGAGGAACATGCTAGAAGGTGCACACTAGTTCTGTTCATAGTAGCCACAAACTGGAACAACACAAATATCCATTAGCATTAGAGTGGAATTAGGCATGGTTGAGGAAGAGGCCAAGTAGATGGAGAAGCTTAGGGTCAAACTGAGGGCCTCACAGGTGCTAGAGCAGTGCTCTGCTGTTAAGCCTCCAAACTCAACCTCTCTGTGCAAAAGTCATTTGTCCTCTGTAGAGCCCAGAGTCCCTGTCTATAAGGTTCAAGGACTTATCCCTTTAAATTGTTCCCGCATCTCCTATTTAGGTGAACTAGGTAGTGTGTACCAATCGAAAGTGCCCCAGTAGATCAAAAGAAGGCAAGAACAAGGCCTCCCTTAGCAATTAAACGTTCCTGCCATCTGAATGTCAGCTCTAGCGTGAGAGAGCTGTGTTTCCCTGTTGCACAGTGGTGCTTGACATACAAGTATTGCCATGGATGTATCCAAAAGAGGCTGATTAAATGTGATCCATTCCCTGTGCTCTGAAGTCCACACCCACTGCCAAGAGTGCTGCCTACCTGCAGAGTCTCAGCAGGGTGGGTCTCCCCTTACCCCCTCTGGCAGGTGTTAATGAGATTAGCAATTAAAAGGCAGGCCAGCAGAGGGCAGACACCAGGACCTGACTGAGAGCCAGCTTAGGACATGGAGAAGGCATGGCCTCAGTGAGGCAACCAGCTGCAGTTCCTGTTAGCCTGCATCCCCTATGCCATGGGCTTGGAAAGTGTGGTGTTTCCCATACCTGTGCCAGATAGTACATTGGAGTTGAGTGCCCACTACCAGGATACAGGAGCTGCCTGGACGCCGGGGGCAGTGATCCTTGATGTAGGTCGGGTATATCACTTGTTCCTAGATATCCTAGGATGCCCTTACCTTCTGTTAAAAAGAGACATCCTGTCAAATGTAGGAGCCTGGATTTGTTTTGACTCTGAACAGCCATCAGTAACCGATAAACAGGGAAAGAGCTTGATCCTGTAGGCAGTGGATGGTCTGGCTGTCTAAAAGCTATGATTGACATGGCTGTACTGGTCAAAGACTCTGACATGTTAACTTTGGGACAGAAAGAAATTACAATAGCCACCCATGCACTGGTGACCAGGAGAGCATTGTCAGGCAGCCCACACAACAATGGATGTCCAATGCCCACATGAATCACTGATGCACTACCTGCCATTCTTCTGCCTGAGAAGACTGATAAATAAGTAATTTGGGACTGTCATCACCTGCTGATTAAAGAGGCAGGAGATTGCAAAGACCTTACAGTCTTCCCTCTGGCCGTGGAAACACTAACTTAGTTCACTGATGGGAACAGTTACCTTGTGAAAGGTAAAGAAAGGACTGGGGCAAGGATGTGAATGAAACCTGCATGGTTTGAGCCAGCAGCCTGCCAGAAGGAACCTCAGCATGAGAAGCTGAGCTCTTGGCCTTAACACAGGCCTTGCAGCTGGCAAAAGAAAAGAAAAAAATCTGTAAACCAGTACACGGGCAGCAGTTATGCTTTTATAACTGTCCATGTGCGCGGGGCTGTCTGTAAACAAAGGGGACTGTCTAAGCTTTACTGTGAGCAAGTCAGAGAGCCAGAGATGAGCTGACACCTGCATTCCTCCACATTTTCTCCCCACTGTCCTTCTTGAGTCGCTGCTGTAATTCTCATTAGGGACAGTGACCTGGAGCATAAGCTAAGTAAGCCCCTTTCTGGCCTGCATTGTGTGTGGTCAGTGTTTTAGCACAGCAACACATGCTCACCAGAATGGTAAGATATGATTTTCTTCTTTTCAACTGTGGTGAAGTAAATGTATGTTTTATTGTTTATTTTCATCTCATTTGTTCTTTTTCCAAGATAGGCTCTTAGCAATACAGTCCTTTGTGGCCTTGAACTTGTGACTCCTGTCTCAAGCTTCTGAGTACTGAGCAAGGCATGTACCATTCCACTAGTTTGTAATTTTCACTAATTAAATATGACATGGTTACATTTAAGTTTCTTTATGTATACTTATTTGTTTTGAGGCAGGGTCTTGCTTTGTAGCCAAGGCCAGCTTGGAGGTAGTAGCAGTCATGTGTCCATACTTCCAAGTGCTGCAATTATAAACTTGCACTACACATAGTTACCTAAATGCATGGGGCTTTTTTGTAAAAGTAAAAAATGATATATGTTTAGGCTTAAATTTTGTGGTGTTCAAATAAGCTGGTGGGTATCTAAGACAGAGGAATGTGTTGTCTGTGTAGCAATGCAAATGGAAAGCATTCTAGTTGAAGGAGGGATATATATGACAAATGTGGAAGGCAGTTACCCTATTCACCCTGCTTACAATTTTTTTTTTTGTTTTACAGAGCATAATAATATTTTAACTTTAGAGAAATGGGAGGCATTGGTGTTTGTTTGAAAGAGGGGGTTAGGAAACACTGAATAAATTGATTAATTTGAAAACTACTTCCCTCAAAGCCATGAAAACCTGAAGTCAATCCTCACAATTCTTGAAAATTAATCCAGATTGCTGTGTTGTGGATTATGCCTTTAACACCAGTACTTTGGAGGCAGAGGCAGAGGCAGAAAGTTCTCCAAAGGTCAGCCTGTTGTACAGAGTAAGTTTCAAGACAGCCAGGGCATCCTATAGGAACCTTGTCTCGAGTGAAAATACCTAATGGTTGCATATACTTCTAACTTCAACATTGATAGGTGGAATGTGAAACTTCACCTCCAAAATACGTAAAAATAAGACAGCAGCTGAAGATAGGTTGAGCAGTTGCAAGCATTTTCTGCTCTATTGCATAAGAGCAGGTTTCAGTTTCCAGCCCATGTGGTGGACTACAACTGTCCTGAACTGCTATTCCAGGGAAACCAGCCCTGACTTGTGACTTCAGTGGTCACCAGGTTCAAAAGCAACACACTTAAATACATGAAGGAAAGAATCTCATAGTCTTGTAAGTTAGGCTTTATATCAAAAACCCAGGTAGACAGTATCACCCCAAACTTGATTTCTGTCCTCCATTCCTTCTTCATATATATGTCTGAGCTACCATCCACCACCAGAGAATAAATGGGTACATAAGAGCCGAGTATATGTAGTGATACAAATAGTTGTTAGCAGACAAACTTAAAACTTTTGGCTCCTTTAATGATCAAACCTGTGTACCACTCAGCCATCCAGGATGATTCTGAAAATATGGGACACCAGGGAGAGCTGAGTGATAATGTTGAGGTATCTCATGTTCCAATTACTATTAAAGTAGAAGCATACCACCCATGTCTGTAGATGGAATAACACTAGCAGTCAGACTGCCTTTCAAAAGTAAGGATAATTGATCCTTCAAGAAGACCATGACATTAGAGCATTTTCCTTAAGTTAATATAAATGATGTAGATGTGCTAAATAAAAAATACTTTTTTTTTTTCTTAAACACTCAAGTTCACTCATGTGAATTTAGGCACATGAGAACCTTTGGAGTATACTAATCACATCTGTTTTCCCTGAATATAAGTCAATTTTTAAACAATGATTAGTGAAACTTTATTTTACAATATATAAATAATACTCACTCTACTGCCTTCTTTATATACTAGGAATGGGGCAGGATCTACTGTATTCATAGTAATGCGCAAAGAGGTGATCATGGGAATATTAGAGTAAGTACTGTGTAAATTGAGTTATGTATTGAAAGTGAAAAACTGGCTGTGTTTATACTTGCAATACAGTTTTGCTGAGTACATATTGCTTTTGTCCCATTTGTGGGGATGGAATTTCATTAAGATTGTTGTTAACTTGGAGCAGGGCAATAATGCAGGTGTGTTTTACTACAGTATAAATTGGAGCAGTCTCTATTTACTACCAAAGATATTACACGCAGGGCTATAATTCAGGGATATTTTACTACAGTAGGAATTGTAAAAGGAAGTTGAGCATGATGACTGATACCTGTAAGCTTAACCTGAAAAGGAGGTTGGAGTATCAGGACCCTGAGGTATTTCTTTGCCACATAGCAGAAGTCAAGCACGAAACAAAGTCATAATTGTTCTTTCTTGCTAGAAGTATTAGGTGATCCTTTTTTTCAATATTTTCTGTTTGGCATTGAAAGACCCCCACTATGCTTATTGCCTGTTTAAATTGCTCTTGCTAATTTGCCAAGGTCAAGTTATGAGAAAAGTACAGGAGGGAACCAGGTGCTGCTCTCATCCAACGCCAACCAGATATCTGTGGTCTGCAGCTTGGACTAAAGCAAGGTCAGCAAGACAGTGTCCAGTATGCTGAGATAGTCATAACTGAATTCTTTGTATTCTTTGTGCCCAACCCGAATAACCAACTGTCCTTGGTTAACTACAACTGCTACATTTAGATGAAACAATGAAATCCCTGTAACCATGCTTCTGCTTCTGTAAGCCTGCTTCTTGCCACCCCAACCCTATATAAACTGCCTGAGTTTTAACCTCAGCACGCTCAGTCCCCCCAAAAGACTGAAGCGTCCACAGGTACCTGTGTAAACAATAAACAACCTCTTGCACTTGCATCCAGTGGTCTGGTCTCGTCTCTTGGGGGCAAGGGCCTTCCCCCTGACAGGCTCCAAACTCTTGGGGTCTCTAGGGGTCTTTCATTGGAGGTTCCACCGAGATTGGAGACCCTTCCCCCTAGAGACTGACACTGACACCTACCGGGAGGTAAGCTGGCCAGCGCTTAATTTCTGTTCTTTGTTGTCTTGTTCATATGTCTTTTACTTGTTGCTTGTTGCGCAGCGATCGGTAATCGGCTAGGCTAGTCGAGTCTGTAGGCGGCTTGAGAAGGAGCTGACGAGCTCGGACTTCCACCCGCCACCCTGGGAGACGTCTCAGGGATCTGGGGCGCCCGATTTTTCGGGGCCCACAACGAGTCCCAGGGATTCGTGGTTTTGGGGGGGCCAGGGGGCTTAAGACCCTCTGTGCCTCCAACTCAGTATCTGGTTTCGGTTTTACGGCCGAAAACGCGCAGCGTGTCTTTGTGCCGGCTGTCTATGTGTTTTGTCTGTTCTGTTTATCTGTCTGATTCTTTATTTCGAAGAAAATATGAAACAATCTTTAACCACTCCCTTAAGTTTATTTTAGATCATTGATGATGTACAGAGTCGAGCTCACAATCAGTTGGTTAAAGAAAAAAAAAAAAAAAACTGTGTCAGACTCCCTGGTAGCCAGCTGACTCCGAGATCAAAGGGAGCCAGCCACCGAAGGAACCTGCTGAGCCTTTCCCCTGCCCAGGCTGCTGGATTAGGAGGCCAATTTCAATTTCAATACTGGTCTTTCTCGGCGTCCAACCTTTATAATTGAAAAATCTAACAACCCCTCCTTCTCCAAAGACCCTGTAGCTCTCTAACCTACTTGAATATGGCTTTTGCAGGTTCTCCTAACCTTGGGGGGGGGGGGGAAACAACGCATCTTCCTGGGAAAAACGTCTTATTTGGCAACTCAGTTGCCAAATAAAATTGAGGAAATTTTTCCCTAAATCGTCCCTGCTGGGACTTTAACACCTACTTCTTTATCGCCAGTTACTCACAGCGGGTCTCCGCGGGCCTGGGACGCTGTCCCAGGAATTTGGCTCAGGTAAGACAGATAACCCAGGGACCGGAGGAAACTCCGACTGCATTTTTGGAGAGGCTAAAGGAAGCCTACCGTATGTATACACCCTTTGATCCTGATAGTAACGAGCAAAGGGAATGTTTCTATGGCTTTCATTTGGCAGTCGGCTCCAGATATTAGGACTAAGTTGCAGAGATTAGATAATTTACAAGATTATAGCCTGCAGGATCTCGTAAAGGAAGCAGAAAAGATCTTTAATAAGAGAGAAACACCTGAGAAAAAAAAAAAAGACTTAGAAAGTTGCAGGAGGAAAGAGAGGACAAGTTTAAAAAGGAGCTAAAGGAAGAGAGAAAAAAAAAAAGAGAGGGAAAAAAAAGAGAGAGAAAAAGAGAGAGAGAGAGAGAGAGAGAGAGAGAGAGAGAGAGAGAAAGAGAGAGAGAGAGGGATCATAGGAACCGGAGAGAATTAAGCAAAATCCTGGCCACTGTAGCTCAGAATAATCATAGTGCAGGAAGTCAGAAAAGGAAAAAAAAAGAAAGGAGGCCCAGGGTAGATCGAGACCAGTGTGCCTACTGCAAAGAAAAAGGCCATTGGGTCAAAGATTGCCCTAAGAGACCTAAAAATCAGAGGCATGGGGACGGACCCCAAAGACCAACTCAGCTTCTAGCCCTAGATGAAGACTAGGGCAGTCGGGGCCAGGAGCCCCCTCCCCCAGCCCAGGCTAACCTTAAAAGTCGGGGGGAGGGGCAGCTAGTCACCTTCCTGGTGGACACTAGAGCCCAACATTCAGTTCTCACTGAAACGAACAGGCCATTGAGTACCAAAACAGCTTGGGTACAAGGAGCCACCGGAGAAAAACAATACCGATGGACCACGGAGAGAAAAGTTCATCTCGCATCAGGTAAAATCTCACATTCCTTTTTGCATGTACCGGACTGTTCATATCCATTACTGGGTCGAGATCTACTGACTAAATTAAAAGCCCAGATCCATTTTGAAGGACCAGGAACTAAAGTCTCTGGCCCACAAGGGGCTCCACTTGAAATATTGACTTTACAATTGGAAAATGAATATAGACTTTTTGAAAAGCCTCCTGAACAGCAGGAAGAAATGGACTTATGGTTAAAACAACACCCCCTGGCCTGGGCAGAAACAGGGGGCATGGGCTGGCCATACAACAGCCACCCCTAATAATAACCCTGAACCCAGCCACCTTGTTACCACTGCTGGAGGAACCAGCTTCCCATGACTGTCAGCAGATCCTTGCAGAGATGCATGAAATGTGGCCTGATCTGACCGATCAGCCCTTGAAAGATGCAGACTACACCTGGTTCACAGACGGCAGCAGCTACTTGCTAAATGGTGAGAGACAGGAAGGGGCTGCGGTGACAAATGCCTCAGAGGTCATATGGGCCACTGCACTCCCCGGAGGCACCTCTGCTCAGCGAGCTGAACCCTTTGCTCTGACTCAGGCTCTCCAGATGGCAGCAGGTAAGAAGCTTAATGTGTACACTGATAGCCGGTATGCCTTTGCCACTGCCCATGTCCATGGAGAAATTTATCGGAGAAGGGGCCTTTTAACATCAGAAGGCAAAGAAATCAAAAATAAAAATAAAATCTTGACATTATTAAAGGCCCTGTTCCTTCCTAAAAAATTGAGCATAATGCATTGCCCTGGACATCAAAAGGGGGAAAGCCTGGAGGCAAAAGGAAATCGCCTGGCTGATGAAGCAGCCAAACAAGCAGCCTTAAGCCCCCAACTATTGACTATTAGCATATTGACTGAAAAGGAAACAGCTAAGACTCCAGATTGGGACTATGATGAAACGGATTTGGACATTGTTCAGAAACTAGGTGCAGATTATGACCCCAATCGGCAATGCTGGGTCTACCAAGGAAAGACTATACTGCCTATAAAAATGGCAAAAATGTTAATAGACCACCTCCATAAACTGACTCATCTAAGTGCCAAAAAGATGAAAACTTTGCTAGATAAACAAGAAATTGGAACTTACCTTCCCAATCGGAATTTATTACTGGAACAAGTAACTGCTAACTGTCTGGCCTGTGCCCAGATAAACCAAGGAAAACCAAACTGAATTCTGGGACCCGGCTTTGTGGCCATAGGCCTGATGTCCATTGGGAAATAGACTTTACTGAAGTCAAACCTGGAATGTATGGTTATAAATATTTACTGGTTTTTATAGACACCTTTTCAGGATGGGTGAAAGCGTTTCCTACCAAACATGAGACTGCAAAAATGGTCACCAAGAAACTATTGGAAGAAATCTTTCCCAGATATGGGATGCCACAGGTAATAGGATCAGACAATGGGCCTGCCTTCGTCTCCCAGGTAAGTCAGCTGGTGGCCAGGTTGCTGGGGATAAATTGGAAATTACATTGTGCTTACAGACCCCAGAGTTCAGGACAGGTAGAAAGGATGAATAGAACCATTAAGGAGGCTTTATCCAAATTAACGCTTGAAACTGGCTTTAAGGACTGGGTACAACTCCTATCTCTGGCTCTCTATTGGGCCAGAAACACTCCAGGCCCTCATGGCCTAACTCCCTTTGAAATCCTATATGACAGTCCACCGCCAGCTGTATCATTCTTTGATGCTGACATTTCTGATTTTGCAAACACCCCTTCCATACAGGTGCATCTATGAGCCTTACAGATAGTCCAAGAAGAGGTCTGGAAACCTCTGGCGGCCGCATCCCGGGAGGAACAAAGAACCTCTTGTCAGCCCCACTCTTTCCAGATTGGCGATTCCTTCTGGGTTCGGAGACATCAGACTAAGAATTTAGAGCCCCACTGGAAGGGCCCCTACACTGTGCTCCTGACAACTCCCACCGCCCTGAAAGTAGACAGGATTGCTGCCTGGATGCATTTTAAATAGACTGGTACTGTTCAAAAATACACACACACACACACTTGTCAGTTGTTCAGGTCCTAGTTTTAACCCAGCAGTACCAGCAATTAAAACAAATGAAAACTGAAAAACCATGAATAAAGGGTTTTATTCATTTTATAGAAAAAGGGGGGAATGAAAGACCCCCACTATGCTTATTGCCTGTTTAAATTGCTCTTGCTAATTTGCCAAGGTCAAGTTATGAGAAAAGTACAGGAGGGAACCAGGTGCTGCTCTCATCCAACGCCAACCAGATATCTGTGGTCTGCAGCTTGGACTAAAGCAAGGTCAGCAAGACAGTGTCCAGTATGCTGAGATAGTCATAACTGAATTCTTTGTATTCTTTGTGCCCAACCCGAATAACCAACTGTCCTTGGTTAACTACAACTGCTACATTTAGATGAAACAATGAAATCCCTGTAACCATGCTTCTGCTTCTGTAAGCCTGCTTCTTGCCACCCCAACCCTATATAAACTGCCTGAGTTTTAACCTCAGCACGCTCAGTCCCCCCAAAAGACTGAAGCGTCCACAGGTACCTGTGTAAACAATAAACAACCTCTTGCACTTGCATCCAGTGGTCTGGTCTCGTCTCTTGGGGGCAAGGGCCTTCCCCCTGACAGGCTCCAAACTCTTGGGGTCTCTAGGGGTCTTTCAGCATAACCTACATTTTTGGCAGTTTATCTCTGTGTAATAGCCCTGCCCATCTTAGCCCATAGATTGTATTCAAGGGTGGTCTCCAACTCACAGGTAACCACTGCCCTTCTGTCTCCCAAGTGCTACATTTAAAAAATTGTGCCACCACCCGAGGCTTAAACTGCCTTGTATGTCAATTTAACCATTTGGCATTCCTATTATTTTGTAGTTCCATTACCATCCTTGCACCTTACTATGATCATATCTGGTTTCATAAAAAAAAAGAAAGAGAAAAGTCTCCATTAACTAGAAAAGAATTGGACACTCAAGTAGAATATCTCAAAAAATGTAAAAAAGAGAGAATTCATAAACATAAACTACTCTTATAACAATATGAGGAACTCTGTAAACTTCTTCATAGGCCTGTGTATGATGTGCATATCACCTCTGACCCAACTGTAGAGAAGCTGAACCTGTTCCAACAACATGTGGCAACTTTGAGGCAAACAAAGGTATGCTGCTGCATTCATTCCCCCATAAAATTTGATTGGAATTTATGTATCTCATAATAATTTTGATTGTTTTAAAAGACTAGGAATGAACAGTTTGTCAATATTGATAAACATATGATATTGTGTATGAAAAAATTGGAACTAACTTCTGATTCAAGTTTTGAAAAAGATGGAGTGTGTCAATTTCAAAGTGTATTTTCTGTGTCATTGCAGAGTATTGTGGCACTACATATGTTGCTTTTGCAGGTAATATGTGTTCAGATTATGCAGTATCAACTCACTTGTATTTATCAATTTGAAAAACCTGACAGCTTTTGCCTTAATTCTAAATAAGGAGCCAGTTTGTATTAAGGGATGCTGTGGTAGGCATCACTTCAGTTTTTGACCAGCCTTGTACACAGAGTGAGTTTGGGGACAGGCAGGGCTACACAGGGAAACCCTTTCTCGAGTAAACAAACAGAAAGGGACAAAATATGTGAAGACACCCAACCATAATACAATATGGAATAAATCTGTTTGTTTACTGTGTGTATGTGTGTGTGTGGCTGGGGGTGGGGTGGGTGTGGTGGGTTTGTTTATGTTATGGGGAGAGAAAGACAGAAGCACAGATAAACAGAGACAGAGCAATAGAGAGATCACGTGTCAAAGTCCATTCAATTCCGATCGTCCATCTTATTTATCAGGTTCACATTTAGGAAGGTAAACTTTTCTGCCACTGAGACTTACAGATCTCTCTCACCTTTCCAGTGCTATTATGTAGTTGGACTTTCTTGTCAGATTTTCTTGGAACAATCCATCCCCAAATAATGACACAGACATTTCTAAATTATGAATGATTGGCCTTTAACTTAACCTTGTTCCCAACAATTTCCTATACCTTAACAAATGTCTATTAGCCTATTGTCTATTATTCTGTATTCACAGCTCCTTCCTTGTCTTCCTGGCATGGGTCCAGGCCTAGATTCATTCCCCTGAGTTTTTCTCTCAGCCCAGCAATCCTGACTAACCATTCCTTTTGAGCAATTGGCCGTTTAACTTTTTATTAAACCAATTAAGGGCCTTAGGCAGGCAAGGTAAAAAGCACCCTATTTTCACATAATGATCAAATGTCCCACAAGTTTAACTTTTAATCATCCCCTTCTAGATTTAGCATTTTGCTTGATCTCAGGTCCTTCGTGTTTGTACTTTATTGACTGAGATACCTACTCAGGCCCTATTTTGCTTTGTTGGTAATAGAGGCTGAACTTAAATCTCTTAGTATCAGGAATTCTAGACACTAGCCAATAACCCCTAATTATAGCCCATAATTTACTACTTTTTAATTTAGAAACAAAATCTACCTCAATTTTGTGTGAATAAGAAATGTAATAAAAATTAATTATTGTCTCAGAATGCATAGAACTAGGCATTTTAACTAAACTAATGCTTATTTATGTTAACAATATAAAATTTTATTCCTGAGATGATCATGGTGTTTCATGCCTTTGAACCCAGGACTCAGGAGCCAAAAGCATGAATCTCAATGAATTCCAGGCCAGTCACAGATACATAATGAGGCCCTTTCTTAAAAACACAACAATGGAAGAGACAGAAGACTAAAAGTTGAAGCACACTGACTGTACTTACAGAGGATATGAGTTAACTCCCACCAACCAGATGGTAGCTCACGACCATCTACAATCAGATCTGTTGCCCTCTTCTTTTCTACCAGCAGACATTCAAGTAGGGTACTACATATGACAAAATAACTTTTAAAAATGAAATAAAATGTCCTACTGGTTACTTGAAACCCATCACTGGGCCTCTGCTAGAGTTCCCTCAGCTAAAGACCGCCAAATACTTGTTAGATCCCCATATCCTCTTGGGAACATCCTGAGTCCATGCATGCCGGATATTTTTTAAAATTAGTTCATGATTTTTTACATGTAGATCCTTGTTCCCTATATCTCCCTCAATTCCTTCCCTTCCTCTTATCATCTGTTGCCCCCTCACATTCACCCTGACCACCCTGCCATCCTATTCACCCACAATCAACACATAGGGCTAGGCCATCCAAGTGGGGTCATGTATTTCTGAGAGAGCATTTGAAGTGTTGATTAGAATGTCTCTTCTATGTCTAGGTTTAGGGGGTATCCCTGGATTGGGGGAATGTGTTCTCAAGGTCCTTTTGCGCACCAGGAATACATCCAGGTCCCACTGTCTGAACTCCATTAGACAGCTCACACCTTCTAGCTGATACCCATCTCAGGGGTATGAGTCAGTTCCATGCTGGATTCACAGCTATCAGTCTGGGGTCCTATTAGTTCCTCCTTCATCAGGTCAGCTGTCTCAATGTGTTTCTGCAACTCGATCTTGTCCTCTCTCTCTCTGCATCTGGATTCTAGTTAGATGCAGTGTTTACTTCTGGGTGTTTGCTTCTGTTTTCTACAGAGAGTAGATGAGGGCTCCATGTAGCGCTCGAGTTAGTTGCTGATCTCATTTTCAGGGAAGGTCAATAATGGAAGCCTTTCCACTGTTGCTCAGTTTGTTAGTTGGAGTCAGTCTTGTAGGTCTCTAGATATAACTTTAGGTTCAATTTTCTCTTCAAACCAATAATGACTTGCTCTTTTATGTTCTCTCCCTCTCTACCATGTTCTACTTTTTGTGCCTGGGTTACCTCATTCATGATTGCTTCTTCAATTACTATCCACTTGCCTGTGCATTTCCAGATTCCATTTTTTCTGTAGATTAGTAGTCCATTGTGTAGATGTGCCACAAGTTCTTTATCCATTCTTCAGTTGAGAGGCATCTGGGTAGCTTCTAGGTTCTTGCTATTACAAATAATGCTGCTATAGGTATAAATAAACACATTTTTTGTTGCATGAATGTGGATAATTTGGGTATATGGCTATGAGTGGTATTGCCAGGTCCTGTGGTAAACCAATTCCCATCTTGCTGAGGAACTGCCATAGCTATCTTGAAAATGGCTGTACAAGTTTGAACTCCCAAAATCAGTGGAGGAGTGTTACCCTTTCTACACATCCTGTCCAGCAGTACTCAGGAGCCAAAAGCATGAATCTCAATGAATTCCAGGCCAGTCAAAATTACATAATGAGGCCTTTTCTTCAAACACAGCAATGGAATGGTTAGATGGCTAAAAGTTCAAGCACACTGATTGTACTTATAGAGGATATGAGTTACTTCCCAACAATCACATGGTAGTTCACAACCATCTACAATGAGATTGTTGCCCTCATCTTTTCTACCAGGAGATATTCAAGTAGGATACTACACATGATAAATAATTTTTTAAAATGAAATAAAACATCCTACTGGATACTTGAAACCCATCACTGGGCCTCTGGTAGAGTTCCCTCAGCTAAAGACCTCAAGATCTCTTTTAGATCGACTATTCCTCATGGGCACTTTCTGAGCCACTGCATACTGAATTTTTTTCAATGATTATTGTTTATTTTACTTGTCGATTCCTATGCCTCACTCCCTACCCTTTCTCCCTCTTACATTCTGTCCCCCTTCTCTTGCACCCTGACCACCTCCCCTCCCATTCACCCCCTCTCCCCATATGGTGCTATGACTTCTAGGTATGGTCATGTATTTCTAACAATGAGAGTTCTGTTTAGGGTATGGTTAGAGTTAGGGTGAGCATTATGGTTGGTGGTAGCGTTAGGGTTGGGTTCCTGAAGCCCAGGAAAGGAGTGAGAGCCCATGCCAAAGATAACAGGAAAGGAAAGTAAACTTCAGATGGGAGAGAGTTTACCCTTAGCTGTCTATGTAATTATTTGGGACCTTTGCTGAGCAATCAGTGGGATAAGAGATGTGGGAAGAAACATTTGAGGCACCCATAAATGATGTGACCCAGCGCCACAGGTCAACACCTCTACCAGAGATGATTAAAAAAGGAGTAGGGCCCTGCTGACATCATGCACCTGGGCTTGCCCAAGGATCCAGAGCTCTTGGGGTTTGTACTGCAGAAGCAATGGGGGAAATGTGGGTAGGAGCAAGATGTGTAAACTGATGGACTACCTGTGAGGTCTAGACAGAGAGGGAAACTTTGGAAAAACACGGAGGGCCAGAATCAGGGTTTGGTGAGACAGCAGAACCTGGAGCCCAGAGACAGAAAGGAGAAACAGGAGCCCAGGTCTGAAGAAGGCACATGGGTTTCCCATCCTGTAGTGATTGTTGCCTCAAGGGATGGAGTCATGGCCATGCAGTCATGGCCCCCTCTTCTCCTCTTTAGGAAAGTGCATAAATGAACTTCAGTTTTGCGATTGTCATAGATGTTATGACAGTAAAGTTGAAGAAAGGGTTCTCCCACAAGCCAATATAGGCTGCTCTGAGCACTATAGCTTGTCTGAAACCTCAAAACCACCCAACAGAGAAACAAAAACCTCAAAGAGCTGAATTTGCACTACTGCCCAATCCTCTACAGAGCTCTGAGTAACCAGTTAGGGCATATGGAGGGCTTTTGAGAATTTGTTTTATTAAATACAGTCCATGTTGAGGACTAAGTTATTGTATAAATTATCTAAAGCAGAAGTAAATGTTAAAAATCATTTCCAGTTATTCGCTTCTCTTTAGTATCAGCTAAGGTCTTGTGGCCAAACATGTCACTGTACATGCATGGTGAGAATGCAACATGTGGTTTGCCACTAAATATCTTCTCCCCAACCGTACCCGGTGATAAGGTGGAAGCTCAAAATAGCCTAAATTTAAGGTATTAGCACAGAAATTAACAAGCAGATGAGAGATTCTTCTGCAAAAAGTTAATATACATCTGTCAGTCTAACATTAATGTTCACACACTGCATCACTCTCTCAGTGCAGAGGTCTCCTACGACCACACTCATTGTAAATGTAATAGTCCATCACTCAATGAATCAGCTCACATAAAAGTTACCAAGTTCATGTTTAGGGTGGTGTGATGATCTGACTACTTTATTTGCATTTACTTGGACTGGGTGATTCTTTATACTACACTCACCCACACACACACACACACACACACACACACACACACACACACACACACACACACACAGAGACACAAAGGCAGAGAATTTCACTTACTGAGCCTCAAATATTGGGATGGCTTCCCAAGGCAGCTAAGACCAGATGCTGACCTGGTCCCTCGTGTAAGGACTAAAAGAAGGGCACTGCCACCATTGTACCAACAAATGCCATGGTAACTGTCCTGAGTATCTTTCTGAGGTGTCCAGTTCCTATATATCACTATGTGACTAAGAACCCTACAGGAGAACTAATTTGTGATACCCAAAACATAAGTACATAGCTGGAGGCAGCAACAGCTGTTTGATCCAAACTATTCACCATCATGCCCTTAGGTAGAAACTCTACCTGGAGGGCTGTGGCTGGAGATGGCTCATTGGGTAAAAGGTCAGGGACAGTGGCACATGACTATTTCTCCAAATACAGATGAGAGGGACATTATGGAGACAGGAGGATCCCTGCAGTGCATTAACCAGCCAGCCTAGCAGAATCCTTGTGATCCAGGTTCATTGAAGGGCAGTTTCTAGGCAGTAACTCGTTCACTGCTGAGATTAGCTTTGCTAAGGGTTTGACTCCTCAGTAATAGCTTCATGACCTTGGATTTGAGAAGCAAGAAGTTCGGATTTTTGTTGTTCTTTGGGTTTTTTTTTGGTTTTGTTTTTGTGTTTTTGAGACAGGATCTGTGTGTAATCACTATGTTCAACCAGGCTGATCTCGAAATCACAGATTCTCCTGTCTCTCCAGTGCTAGAATTAAAGACATCCACTACTATCCTGGTAGGAAAAGACTGTGTAAAGTAAGACATGAGGGAAAAAAAGGTCATGAAAGCAAACTTTTAAAAATATTGATAGATTAGTTTGTTTTTAACATTTATTTTTATTTTGTGTGTGTATGTAAAATCACATATAGGTGCCCTCCAAAAAAAAAAAAAAAAAAAAAAAAGCCATCAGATCCCCTACAACACCTGGAGTTACAGATGGTAGTGAGCTCACCCTGTGGAGGCTGGAAACCAAACTCTAATCTTTCTGCTTACTTGGTTACTTTTTGAGACAGGGTCTCCAATAACAGGCTAGCCTTGAAGTTGCTATGTAGCTGTGTAGCTGAGGATGACCTTGAACCTCTGATCTTCCTGCCTCTACCTCTCAAATATTAGGATTATAGGTAAACACCACAATACATACCCAGTTTCTGGAGAGCCAGGAATAGAGCCCAGGGTCTCATGCATGTTAGGCAAGCTCTCTCTAAACACTGAGCTACATACATCTCCATCACAAATTGAACTTTCAGGAAGTTAAGAATTCTCTCCAATAGAAGACACTTAAAATTTGCCAGAAAGGCAACACAGTAAGAAATGAAACTGTTGGTATATAAAGCAGACATAGGGCCTGTAGCCAAAGTAGGGAAACCAGTGCAAACCAGTAGAAAAAGACAGCCCAGTAAAAACCGATCAAGGGCTCAGGCAGACATTTCAGAATCCGCGGGCTCTTTTGATGGCCCAGTGAGCAAGTGGAATGGTTGCAGACTTGTCAGTTGTCAGGGAAAACAACAGGGAAATGGAACCATCAGTGCACAGTCATAAGTCTACACAAAAATGTAAAAGATTAATGGCAGGGCCAGTGAAATGGTATAGTCACTTGCCTGGCTCCCACAAATTGTCTCTGACTTCCACTCCTGCTATGGGACCTTCTCCCAATAAATGCTTGTTTAAAACACATACACAGAGAGATGGGGGGGGAGTGAAATAAGAGAGAAAGAGGAACAAGCTAGAAGGTGCACACTAGTTCTGTTCATAGTAGCCACAAACTGGAACAACACAAATATCCATTAGCATTAGAGTGGAATTAGGCATGGTTGAGGAAGAGGCCAAGTAGATGGAGAAGCTTAGGGTCAAACTGAGGGCCTCACAGGTGCTAGGGCAGTGCTCTGCTGTTAAGCCTCCAAACTCAACCTCTCTGTGCAAAAGTCATTTGTCCTCTGTAGAGCCCAGAGTCCCTGTCTATAAGGTTCAAGGACTTATCCCTTTAAATTGTTCCCGCATCTCCTATTTAGGTGAACTAGGTGGTGTGTACCAATCGAAAGTGCCCCAGTAGATCAAAAGAAGGCAAGAACAAGGCATCCCTTAGCAATTAAACGTTCCTGCCATCTGAATGTCAGCTCTAGCGTGAGAGAGCTGTGTTTCCCTGTTGCACAGTGGTGCTTGACATACAAGTATTGCCATGGATGAATCCAAAAGAGGCTGATTAAATGTGATCCTTTCCCTGTGCTCTGAAGTCCATACCCACTGCCAAGAGTGCTGCCTACCTGCAGAGTCTCAGCAGGGTGGGTCTCCCCTTACCCCCTCTGGCAGGTGTTAATGAGATTAGAAATTAAAAGGCAGGCCAGCAGAGGGCAGACACCAGGACCTGACTGAGAGCCAGCTTAGGACATGGAGAAGGCTTGGCCTCAGTGAGGCAACCAGCTGCAGTTCCTGTTAGCCTGCATCCCCTATGCCATGGGCTTGGAAAGTGTGGTGTTTCCCATACCTGTGCCAGATAGTACATTGGAGTTGAGTGCCCACTACCAGGATACAGGAGCTGCCTGGACGCCGGGGGCAGTGATCCTTGATGTAGGTCGGGTATATCACTTGTTCCTAGATATCCTAGGATGCCCTTACCTTCTGTTAAAAAGAGACATCCTGTCAAATGTAGGAGCCTGGATTTGTTTTGACTCTGAACAGCCATCAGTAACCGATAAACAGGGAAAGAGCTTGATCCTGTAGGCAGTGGATGGTCTGGCTGTCTAAAAGCTATGATTGACATGGCTGTACTGGTCAAAGACTCTGACATGTTAACTTTGGGACAGAAAGAAATTACAATAGCCACCCATGCACTGGTGACCAGGAGAGCATTGTCAGGCAGCCCACACAACAATGGATGTCCAATGCCCACATGAATCACTGATGCACTACCTGCCATTCTTCTGCCTGAGAAGACTGATAAATAAGTAATTTGGGACTGTCATCACCTGCTGATTAAAGAGGCAGGAGATTGCAAAGACCTTACAGTCTTCCCTCTGGCCGTGGAAACACTAACTTAGTTCACTGATGGGAACAGTTACCTTGTGAAAGGTAAAGAAAGGACTGGGACAAGGATGTGAATGAAACCTGCATGGTTTGAGCCAGCAGCCTGCCAGAAGGAAACTCAGCATGAGAAGCTGAGCTCTTGGCCTTAACACAGGCCTTGCAGCTGGCAAAAGAAAAGAAAAAATCTGTAAACCTGTACACGGGCAGCAGTTATGCTTTTATAACTGTCCATGTGCACGGGGCTGTCTGTAAACAATGGGGACTGGCTAAGCTTTACTGTGAGCAAGTCAGAGAGCCAGAGATGAGCTGACACCTGCATTCCTCCACATTTTCTCCCCACTGTCCTTCTTGAGTCGCTGCTGTAATTCTCATTAGGGACAGTGACCTGGAGCATAAGCTAAGTAAGCCCCTTTCTGGCCTGCATTGTGTGTGGTCAGTGTTTTAGCACAGCAACACATGCTCACCAGAATGGTAAGATATGATTTTCTTCTTTTCAACTGTGGTGAAGTAAATGTATGTTTTATTGTTTATTTTCATCTCATTTGTTCTTTTTCCAAGATAGGCTCTTAGCAATACAGTCCTTTGTGGCCTTTAACTTGTGACTCCTGTCTCAAGCTTCTGAGTACTGCGCAAGGCATGTACCATTCCACTAGTTTGTAATTTTCACTAATTAAATATGACATGGTTACATTTAAGTTTCTTTATGTATACTTATTTGTTTTGAGGCAGGGTCTTGCTTTGTAGCCAAGGCCAGCTTGGAGGTAGTAGCAGTCATGTGTCCATACTTCCAAGTGCTGCAATTATAAACTTGCACTACACATAGTTACCTAAATGCATGGGGCTTTTTTGTAAAAGTAAAAAATGATATATGTTTAGGCTTAAATTTTGTGGTGTTCAAAACAAGCTGGTGGGTATCTAAGACAGAGGAATGTGTTGTCTGTGTAGCAATGCAAATGGAAAGCATTCTAGTTGAAGGAGGGATATATATGACAAATGTGGAAGGCAGTTACCCTATTCACCCTGCTTACAATTTTTTTTTGTTTTACAGAGCATAATAATATTTTAACTTTAGAGAAATGGGAGGCATTGGTGTTTGTTTGAAAGAGGGGGTTAGGAAACACTGAATAAATTGATTAATTTGAAAACTACTTCCCTCAAAGCCATGAAAACCTGAAGTCAATCCTCACAATTCTTGAAAATTAATCCAGATTGCTGTGTTGTGGATTATGCCTTTAACACCAGTACTTTTGAGGCAGAGGCAGAGGCAGAAAGTTCTCCAAAGGTCAGCCTGTTGTACAGAGTAAGTTTCAAGACAGCCAGGGCATCCTATAGGAACCTTGTCTCGAGTGAAAATACCTAATGGTTGCATATACTTCTAACTTCAACATTGATAGGTGGAATGAGAAACTTCACCTCCAAAATACGTAAAAATAAGACAGCAGCTGAAGATAGGTTGAGAAGTTGCAAGCATTTTCTGCTCTATTGCATAAGAGCAGGTTTCAGTTTCCAGCCCATGTGGTGGACTACAACTGTCCTGAACTGCTATTCCAGGGAAACCAGCCCTGACTTGTGACTTCAGTGTTCACCAGGTTCAAAAGCAACACACTTAAATACATGAAGGAAAGAATCTCATAGTCTTGTAAGTTAGGCTTTATATCAAAAACCCAGGTAGACAGTATCACCCCAAACTTGATTTCTGTCCTCCATTCCTTCTTCATATATATGTCTGAGCTACCATCCACCACCAGAGAATAAATTGGTACATAAGAGCCGAGTATATGTAGTGATACAAATAGTTGTTAGCAGACAAACTTAAAACTTTTGGCTCCTTTAATGATCAAACCTGTGTACCACTCAGCCATCCAGGATGATTCTGAAAATATGGGACACCAGGGAGAGCTGAGTGATAATGTTGAGGTATCTCATGTTCCAATTACTATTAAAGTAGAAGCATACCACCCATGTCTGTAGATGGAATAACACTAGCAGTCAGACTGCCTTTCAAAGGTAAGGATAATTGATCCTTCAAGAAGACCATGACATTAGAGCATTTTCCTTAAGTTAATATAAATGATGTAGATGTGCTAAATAAAAAATACTGTTTTTTTTTCTTAAACACTCAAGTTCACTCATGTGAATTTAGGCACATGAGAACCTTTGGAGTATACTAATCACATCTGTTTTCCCTGAATATAAGTCAATTTTTAAACAATGATTAGTGAAACTTTATTTTACAATATATAAATAATACTCACTCTACTGCCTTCTTTATATACTAGGAATGGGGCAGGATCTACTGTATTCATAGTAATGCGCAAAGAGGTGATCATGGGAATATTAGAGTAAGTACTGTGTAAATTAAGTTATGTATTGAAAGTGAAATCTGGCTGTGTTTATACTTGCAATACAGTTTTGCTGAGTACATATTGCTTTTGTCCCATTTGTGGGGATGGAATTTCATTAAGATTGTTGTTAACTTGGAGCAGGGCAATAATTCAGGGGTGTTTTACTACAGTATAAATTGGAGCAGTCTCTATTTACTACCAAAGATATTACACGCAGGGCTATAATTCAGGGATATTTTACTACAGTAGGAATTGTAAAAGGAAGTTGAGCATGGTGACTGATACCTGTAATCTTAACCTGAAAAGGAGGTTGGAGTATCAGGACCCTGAGGTATTTCTTTGCCACATAGCAGAAGTCAAGCACGAAACAAAGTCATAATTGTTCTTTCTTGCTAGAAGTATTAGGTGATCCTTTTTTTCAATATTTTCTGTTTGGCATAACCTACATTTTTGGCAGTTTATCTCTGTGTAATAGCCCTGCCCATCTTAGCCCATAGTTTGTATTCAAGGGTGGTCTCCAACTCACAGGTAACCACTGCCCTTCTGTCTCCCATGTGCTACATTTAAAAAATTGTGCCACCACCCGAGGCTTAAACTGCCTTGTATGTCAATTTAACCATTTGGCATTCCTATTATTTTGTAGTTCCATTACCATCCTTGCACCTTACTATAATCATATCTGGTTTCATAAAAAAAAGAAAGAGAAAAGTCTCCATTAACTAGAAAAGAATTGGACACTCAAGTAGAATATCTCAAAAAATGTAAAAAAGAGAGAATTCATAAACATAAACTACTCTTATAACAATATGAGGAACTCTGTAAACATCTTCATAGGCCTGTGTATGATGTGCATATCACCTCTGACCCAACTGTAGAGAAGCTGAACCTGTTCCAACAACATGTGGCAACTTTGAGGCAAACAAAGGTATGCTGCTGCATTCATTCCCCCATAAAATTTGATTGGAATTTATGTATCTCATAATAATTTTGATTGTTTTAAAAGATTAGGAATGAACAGTTTGTCAATATTAATAAACATATCATATTGTGTATGAAAAAATTGGAACTAACTTCTGATTCAAGTTTTGAAAAAGATGGAGTGTGTCAATTTCAAAGTGTATTTTCTGTGTCATTGCAGAGTATTGTGGCACTACATATGTTGCTTTTGCAGGTAATATGTGTTCAGATTATGCAGTATCAACTCACTTGTATTTATCAATTTGAAAACTTGACAGCTTTTGCCTTAATTCTAAATAAGGAGCCAGTTTGTATTAAGGGATGCTGAGGTAGGCATCACTTCAGTTTTTGACCAGCCTTGTACACAGAGTGAGTTTGGGGACAGGCAGGGCTACACAGGGAAACCCTTTCTCGAGTAAACAAACAGAAAGGGACAGAATATGTGAAGACACCCAACCATAATACAATATGGAATAAATCTGTTTGTTTACTGTGTGTATGTGTGTGTGTGGCTGGGGGGTGGGGTGGGTGTGGTGTGTTTGTTTATGTTATGGGGAGAGAAAGACAGAAGCACAGATAAACAGAGACAGAGCAATAGAGAGATCACGTGTCAAAGTCCATTCAATTCCGATCGTCCATCTTATTTATCAGGTTCACATTTAGGAAGGTAAACTTTTCTGCCACTGAGACTTACAGATCTCTCTCACCTTTCCAGTGCTATTATGTAGTTGGACTTTCTTGTCAGATTTTCTTGGAACAATCCATCCCCAAATAATGACACAGACATTTCTAAATTATGAATGATTGGCCTTTAACTTAACCTTGTTCCCAACAATTTCCTATATCTTAACAAATATCTATTAGCCTATTGTCTATTATTCTGTATTTGCAGCTCCCTCTTTGTCTTCCTGGCATGGGTCCAGGCCTAGATTCATTCCCCTGAGTTTTTCTCTCAGCCCAGCAATCCTGACTAACCATTCCTTTTGAGCAATTGGCCGTTTAACTTTTTATTAAACCAATTAAGGGCCTTAGGCAGGCAAGGTAAAAAGCACCCTATTTTCACATAATGATCAAATGTCCCACAAGTTTAACTTTTAATCATCCCCTTCTAGATTTAGCATTTTGCTTGATCTCAGGTCCTTCGTGTTTGTACTTTATTGACTGAGATACCTACTCAGGCCCTATTTTGTTTGTTGGTAATAGAGGCTGAACTTAAATCTCTTAGTATCAGGAATTCTAGACACTAGCCAATAACCCCTAATTATAGCCCATAATTTACTACTTTTTAATTTAGAAACAAAATCGACCTCAATTTTGTGTGAATAAGAAATGTAATAAAAATTAATTATTGTCTCAGAATGCATAGCACTAGCCATTTTAACTAAACTAATGCTTATTTATGTTAACAATATAAAATTTTATTCCTGAGATGATCATGGTGTTTCATGCCTTTGAACCCAGGACTCAGGAGCCAAAAGCATGAATCTCAATGAATTCCAGGCCAGTCACAGATACATAATGAGGCCCTTTCTTAAAAACACAACAATGGAAGAGACAGAAGACTAAAAGTGGCCATGCTCACCCATCTGACAGACAGCAAGGTCTTCTCCAGCTACCAACCCAAGGCGGCCATTGCAGGTGAGGACACCAGGCAGTGGAGGCTGGGCAACTATGGATGGCAAAATGCAAGACAATCAGTGGAGGGGTTTTATTAGGGGCCACGTGCTGCTAAGACAACCCCAGAGGGGCTGCAGGGATGTAGCTGTGCTCCTGCAATGGTGATACTCAGCTCCACTTGGATCAGTTTTTCTAGGAGCTGTATGCACATGCAATATGCACCACAGAGACCCATTTTTTATTTCACCACCTTGCCACCCAGCCAGAATCATGAAAACCCTCATGTGCCTATGATGGCACTATGTCCATGATAGATAATGTCACTTCTGATCACATGTCCTAGTTATCATGTGGGAAGTATCCTCTTCCCCGTTCCTCGAAGCTTGATAGCACTTGGCATTTTTTTTTTCATAAATTGGGACACTGTGGTCCACTGTACAAATGCATGTAGCTCTCAATCCTGCTCTTAATCATCTCATGAGGGAGCAACCCGGTGTTTGACATTATATGGTATGACAGTGGGAAGGGCTACTATGAATTCAGAGGCACCATGCAAAGCCTTGGGAAGTCAGACGAAAACCTGGAGTCAAATATTGACTCTGCCATGTTGTACTACAGGGAGATATCAGACAACACTAAGCCCTGGCATCCCGGTACACAAGGGATCCCTGACTACTACTTTGGAGGCTTAATCTGCTAAGGTTGATGACCAGACCCAAGCAATTGATAGCAGCTGTGTAAATTGTAATTTCCTCCCAAACCAATCCTTCTCTAGGACCCCACACCACATTTCAGTCCAATTCTCACAGTCTCAAGGGCTATGTTTTGGTATGTTCAGCATTCCTAGACTTTCAGCCATTATGATGTCCCCTAAAGTGCAACAACCTAACTGTTGTTGTTGTTTTCCTGCTATGAAATCCCCTGCAAAGCAGCTCTTAAAGCTGATGTGGGGACTCGCCCTCCACAGCAAACCTAGGTATCTATGGCTCTTGTTGACATCTAATGTGGGATGACTCAGGGAGTCTCAGAGAGATGAGCTGCAATCTGGTGCTCCTGGTCAGGTGTGCCACATCAACTGTGGCATCGGCATAGAGTTCACCATAGAGGCTGGGAAATACTGGTTTGACATCTTCAATGACTCTGCAGGCATGCTGTCCCTGCTGCTCCGCATGGTGGTGGAGATCCTAGCTGTGTGCTAAGTGTATGGGCTAAAGAGGTAAGGAGGCTCCAGAACCTGCCTGCTATAGAGGGCAGAGAATCTGTAGGGAAACATCCAGAAGAAAATCATCTTTCCTCTATGCGCATTTCAGTTTTAGATACCAGAACTGGCAGTTTAGTCTCTGCCCTCTGATCTCAGCTATCACTTACTTCCTCAGTTTACCTGTATCCAACAGTTTCTTTTTCTAAACGTTTCCTTTTTTTTCCTTTCCCATGTTGTATCCTGGTGTGTTTGCCTGCTAGCCGTGCTCTATTTGTGGATTTCTGGGATGGGACTCAGTCTCCAGGACTAGATTCTGTGATCTTCCACCATCAGAGCTTTTCAAGAAACCTGACTGGAGTCCAGTTTGAAAAGACATCCCATGGACGTGTCAGTTTTTTTACCTTGTTGCCCTGGCCAGCACTGGGATATGTTTTACCTCCCCGGTGATGGGATATATTTCTGGGTCTGATATTCCTAATTAGGGCAGCCTCCAAGCCTGGGCGATATCATATCATAGGGGTATCTTGTGAAAACTGGACGAGTGCCTGATGATGATTTAAGCGAGGGGGCCGGGGTTGAAGTCCAACATCTCAGATATTCCTTGGTGTTCTGGGACTGCTGAGAACCACTGGTGGGGTGTTTGGATTTCCAATTTTCTGCCAAGCACCAGCAGCTGCATCAGCAGCAACAAGGAACCCTGGGGAAACTCATGCCCTCCACTCACCCAGCCCTGTTGAGTGAGGTCATATGAGGGGATTCAGAGATTGTTTGGGTGTGATCTGGGTCAAAGAGCTGTGCCATGCCTTCCTCTACCTTAGATTTTTCTGATGGTTTTGGTTTAGGTAAAAATCAGCCATGACGCTCTAAACGGCAGGCTGTCCATTGAGAAACACTCCCCACTGTCTCTTTAAGACAGATATCCCGGTGATGGGATATCTTTCTGGGGCCAATTTCTGGATCACCCAAGGTTAAGAAGTTTAAATGGTCATCTAGAAAAAAAAATGCCAGTTTTCAGGGAGAACGGGACAGGCCAGGAAGTGGATGTTTCAGATTAGAATAAAGTCAAAGAGAGGCCAGGACCTCAGCTCTTGGGGTGACTGAAGAAGGGACACAGATATATCCTAGAAGTGATGTAAAGCAATGGGGAGGAGGTAGGAACTCGGGGAATCTTGCACTTCTGCTGGTGACCCAAAGAGCAGACAGGAGGAAGCTTTGGCTCATTCAGGAGGCAGCAGCACCACCTAGTGGCTGTCAGTAACAGAAGTCTCCTTGCTCTGCCTCAGCCAGCTAACTCCAAAGGGGAGGGGGTGGAGGGAGGAGGGAGGGCATGGAGAGAGACAGGTAAGACAGAATTACTCTCATAGACCTTAATTGGCTTGACTCTATAGTTAGAAAACATACTGGGCAAAATGAAATTAAACATGTTCTACCCTAACATGTGCAGGATACCAAAAGAAAAGAAAATAATGTATAGAAAGTGGACATGAGGCTCAGTGGTTCAGAAAACTAGCTGCTTTTCCAGAGGACATGGGTTCTATTCTCAGCACCCACATGGCATGCTACAGCTACCTTTAACTCAACCTTCAGAGGATTTCTCTCTCTCTCTCTCTCTCTCTCTCTCTCTCTCTCTGTGTGTGTGTGTGTCTCTCTCTCTCTGTCTGTCTGTCTCACACACATACACAAACACACACACACACACGCGCGCGCACACACATGCACACACATGCATGCAAGCAAAACACCAATGCATATAAAATAAAATTTTAAAAAGAAAATGGCAATGATGTATACAGAGTGCTCGTTGGGTAAAACTTTTATTTTTTTTTTGAACCTTGTTTCAAGCAGTTGGCTACCTGGCACGCACAGGCTAGCTGATGTGATTATCTGAGATTCAGCAGCTTGTTCTACGATTGAAGTCCATTACACATCAAGATAGAATAAGGTTCAAAGTGTATACAGACACCATTAGTCTAATTTTTGCATATTTCGGTCGAACTACATTTGATTGAATAGAATTACCATGAGAAATAACTCCCTGTCTACTCCTTCTCTCTTCAGCCATAACTAATCCAATATTAACATTACAGTGACCATTTAAACCAATAGATATGTTAATCATTGAAAACACTATTGTTGTTTCTAAGTCATTGATTCCAACTGTCTTTGATGTGTTGCTTTCGGTGGTAGTCAGGGGCAGGAAAGTGAGATCAGAGTACCCCAACAGGGAGTATTTTAACACGGACATTGTTTAGAATTGATGGCTCCTGCTAATAATAGTGAAATAATTGTTGTGTGATATCTAATATTCAGTTAATAATCTCAGAGTCATGTTATACTTATCTGTTTCTGAAGCCTACAATTCCCACTGTGCTTACTCCACTGAGCTTATTTACATTTATGTATCGTTCAATACAAAATTGTGTTGCTATAACCAAATACCTAACGCGGTCATGAGGGAGGTACTTATTTTGCTCTCTTGAGTGAGAGGTACACTCTATCATGGTGGAGAAGGATTGTACAATTCATGACAATAGACTCATGAGCCTAAGACTCTAACTATTGATGGGCAAGGAAGCCAAGAACAGACAGGAAGTGACAGCGGGCTACAAATCTTCAAGGCACTCACCCAATGGTCTACTATCTCCAGTGAGAGCCCAGCTCTGAAAGTCCACAAATTTATATGTGGTGATATATTATGTATGATTTGTCAAAGCTTGCCCGAGGATTCAAAAAGCAAAGCCAGTCAAAAGCTATTGCAATCAGGCAAAGGTGACACATACCTTTAATCCCAGCATCCATACCAGCTAGCCAGGCAGTGGTGGCACACGCTTTGGGTGGATTTCTGTGAGTTTGAAAACTCCCAGGGATACACTAGAGTGAATCAGTCTATAAGATTACCAGAGCTCATGCCTTTAATCCCAGCTCTAGAGAGGCATATAAAAAACAGAAACCCAATGTCTCAGGCTGCATTGTGAGATTTGGTCTCTAGGCACCCTGAGGAGAGGCAGCACTCTGAGGTTTGCTAGAGATCTTGCAGGGACAGGATCACCCCCTTTTAGACTGAGGTAGAAGTAAGGGCTAGTGTCTTGGCTGCTTTGCTGCTCTGACCTTCAGCTTGATGTTTGAACCCCAATATCTGTCTCTGGGTATTTATTTTTGGTGTTACAGTTACACACCTGGAAGTGTGCAGCAACACATGGAGGAGAGAACTTCCACGTCCGAACTATGGTGTTCCACTCTTGTCCCCTCTGACTCACACGAGTATCTGGTGTCTATTAATCATCTGCAGGCTGTCCAGGGCATGGGCCTGGCCTTTATCGTCTACACTGACGCCATTAGAAGCATGGAAGTGTCCCAGCTGTGGTCAATTCTCTACTTCTTCATGCTGCTGATGATGCTGGGTATGGGGATCCTGCTTGGACACACAGTGGCCATGCTCACCCATCTGACAGACAGCAAGGTCTTCTCCAGCTACCAACCCAAGGCGGCCATTGCAGGTGAGGACACCAGGCAGTAGAGGCTGGGAAACTATGGATGGCAAAATGCAAGACAATCAGTGGAGGGGTCTTATTAGGGGCCACGTGCTGCTAAGACAACCCCAGAGGGGCTGCAGGGATGTAGCTGTGCTCCTGCAATGGTGATACTCAGCTCCACTTGGATCAGTTTTTCTAGGAGCTGTATGCACATGCAATATGCACCACAGAGACCTATTTTTTATTTCACCACCTTGCCACCCAGCCAGGATCATGAAAACCCTCATGTGCCTCTGATGGCACTATGTCCATGATAGATAATGTCACTTCTGATCACATGTCCTAGTTATCATGTGGGAAGTATCCTCTTCCCTGTTCCTCGAAGCTTGATAGCACTTGGAACTTTTTTTTCTTAAACTGGGACTATGTGGTCCACTGTACAAATGCATGTAGCTCCCAATCCAGCACTTAATCATCTCCTGAGGGAGCAACCCGGTGTTTGACATAATATGGTATGGCAGTGGGAAGGGCTACTATGAATTCAGAGGCACCATGCAAAGCCTTGGGAAGTCAGATGAAAACCTGGAAAGAGTCAAATATTGACTCTGCAATGTTGTACTACAGGGAGATGTCGGACAACACTAAGGCCTGGCATCCCGGTATACAAGGGATCCCTGACTACTACCTTGGAGGCTTAATCTGGTAAGGTACATGACCAGACCATGGCATGTGATAGCAGCTATGTAAATTGTAATTTCCTCCCAAACCAATCCTTCCCTAGGAACCCACACCACATTTCAGTCCAATTCAAACAGTCTCAAGGGCTATGTTATGGTATGTTCAGCATTATTAGACTTTCAGCCAATATGATGTCGCCTAAAGTGCAACAACCTAACTGTTGCTGTTGTTTTCCTGCTATGAAATCCCCTTCAAAGCAGCTCTTATACTTGATGTGGGGACTTGCCCTCCACAGCAAACCTAGGGATCGATGCCTCTTGTTGACATCTAATGTGGGATGACTCAGGGAGTCTCAGAGAGATGAGCTGCAATCTGGTGCTCCTGGTCTAATGTGTCAGATCAACTGTGCGATCAGCATAGAGTTCACCATAGAGGCTGGGAACTACTGGTTTGACATCTTCAATGACTCTGCAGGCACGCTGTCCCTGCTGCTCCACATGGTGGTGGAGATCCTAGCTGTGTGCTAAGTGTATGGGCTAAAGAGGTAAGGAGACTCCAGAACCTGCCTGCTATAGAGGGCATTGAAGCTGTAGGGAAACATCCCGAAGAAAATCATCTTTCCTCTATGTGCATTTCAGTTTTAGATTCCAAAACTGGCAGTTTGGTCTCTGCCCTCTGATCTCAGCTATCACTTGCTTCATCAGTTTACCTGTATCCAACAGTTTCTTTTTCTAAACGTTTCCATTTTTTTTCTTTTCCATTTTGTATCCTGGTGTGTTTGCCTGCTAGCCCTGCTCTATTTGTGGCTTTATGGGATGGGACTCAGTCTCCAGGACTAGATTCTGTGATCTTCCACCATCAGAGCTTTTCAAGAAACCTGACTGGAGTCCAGTTTGAAAAGACATCCCATGGACGTGTCAGTTTTTTTACCTTGATGCCCTGACCAGCACTGAGATATGTTTTACCTCCCCGGTGATGGGATATATTTCTGGGGCCCATATTCCTAATTAGGGCAGCCTCCAAGCCTGGGCGTTATCATATCATATGGGTATCTTGTGAAAACTGGACGAGTGCCTGAAGATGTTTTAAGCGAGGAGGCCTGGGTTGAAGTCCAACATCTCAGAAGTTCCTTGGTGTTCTGGGACTACATGCTGAGAACCACTGGTGGGGTGTTTGGATTTCCAATTTTCTGCCAAGCACCAGCAGCAGCATCAGCAGCAACAAGGAACCCTGGGGAAACTCATGCCCTCCACTCACCCAGCCCTGTTGAGTGAGGTCATATAAGGGGATTCAGAGGTTGTTTGGGTGTGATCTGGGTCAAAGAGCTGTGCCATGCCTTCCTCTACCTTAGATTTTTCTGAAGGTTTTTGTTTAGGTAAAAACCAGCCATGTTTCTCTAAACAGAATTCTGTCCATTGAGAAACACTCCCCACTGTCTCTTTAAGAAGAGCCAAGGTCCCATAACATACTGAGTCATCTCCAGTAAGTTAGGTAATGAGAATGGTGGCTCCCCTCTTTCCCACAACCCTCGCAAGTATTCAGACATGAAATGGTTTGGGAACCAAAGATAAGGCTTATAATTTGTGGCATTTCCAAACTGACTTATTTTATCCTCTACTCTTATGCACTCCCTCAGCTTATGACATTTTCATGCTTTTAAAGATATAGTGACCAGTTAATGGATCACCCAAGGTTAAGAAGTTTAAATGGTCATCTAGAAAAAAATGCCAGCTTTCAGGGAGAAAGGGACAGGCCAGATAGTGGATGTTTCAGATTAGAATAAAGTCAAAGAGAGGCCAGGACCTCAGCTCTTGGGGTGACTGAAGAAGGGACACAGATATATCCTCGAAGTGATGTAAAGCAATGGGAAGGAGGTAGGAACTCGGGGAATCTTGCACTTCTGCTGGTGACCCAAACAGCAGACAGGAGGAAGCTTTGGCTCATTCAGGAGGCAGCAGCACCACCTAGTGTTCGTCAGTAACAGAAGTCTCCTTGATCTGCCTCAGCCAGCTAACTCCAAAGGGGGTGTGGAGGGAGGAGGAGGGCATGGAAAGACAGGTAAGACAGAATTACTCTCATAGACCTTAATTGGCTTGACTCTATAGTTAGAAAACATACTGGGCAAAATGAAATTAAACATGTTCTACCCTAACATGTGCAGGATATCAAAAGAAAAGAAAATAATGTATAGAAAGTGGAAATGAGGCTAAGTGGTTCAGAAAACTTGCTGCTTTTCCAGAGGACATGGGTTCTATTCTCAGCACCCACATGGCATGCTACAGCTACCTTTAACTCAAGCTCCAGAGGATCTCTCTCTCTCTCTCTTTCTCTCTCTCTCTCTCTGTGTGTGTGTGTCTCTCTCTGTGTCTGTCTGTCTCACACACATACACAAACACACACAAACACACACACACGCGCGCGCACACACACACATGCATGTAAGCAAAACACCAATACATATGAAATAAAATTTTAAAAAGAAAATGGCAATGATGTATACAGAGTGCTCGTTGGGTAAAACTTTTATTTGCCTTTTTAAACCTTGTTTTAAGCAGTTGGCTACCTGGCACGCACAGGCTAGCTGATGTGATTATCTGAGATTCAGCAGCTTGTTCTACGATTGAAGTCCATTATAAATCAAGATAGGTTAAGGTTCACAGTGTAGACAGACACCATTAGTCCAATTTAAGTGCATGTTTTGGTCAAACTACATTTGATTGAATAGAATTACCATGAGAAATAACTCCCTGTCTACTCCTTCTCTCTTCAGCCATAACTAATCCAATATTAACATTACAGTGAACATTTAAACCAATAATTATATTAATCATTGAAAACACTATTGTTGTTTCTAAGTCATTGTTTCCAATTGTCTTTGATGTGTTGGTTTCGGTGGTACTCATGGGCAGGAAAGTGAGATCAGAGTACCCCAATAGGGAGTATTTTAACACTGACATTGTTTAGAATTGATGACTCCTGCTAATAATAGTGAAATAATTGTTGTGTGATATCTAATATTCAGTTAAAAATCTCAGTGTCATGTTATACTTATCTGTTTCTGAAGCCTACTATTCCCACTGTGCTTTCTCCACTGATCTTATTTACATTTATGTATCAGTCAATGCAAAATTGTGTTGCTATAACCAAATACCAAACGCGGTCATGAGGGAGGTACTTAATTTGCTCTCCTGAGTGAGAGGTACAATCCATCATGGTGGAGAAGGATTGTACAATTCATGACAATAGACTCATTTGCCTAAGACTCTAACTATTGATGGGCAAGGAAGTAAGAACAGAAAGGAAGTGACAGCGGGCTACAAAACTTCAAGGCACTCACCCAATGGTCTACTATCTCCAGTAAGAGCCCAGCTCTGAAAGTTCAGAAATTTATATGTGGTGATATATTATGTATGATTTCTCAAAGCTTCCCTGAAGATTCAAAAAGCAAAGCCACTCACAAGCTATTGCAATCAGGCAAAGATGACACATACCTTTAATCCCAGCATCCATACCAGCTAGCCAGGCAGTGGTGGCACACGCTTTGGGTGGATTTCTATGAGTTTGAAACCTCCCAGGGATACACTAGAGTGAATCGGTCTATAAGATTAACATAGCACATGCTGTTAATCCCAGCTCTAGAGAGGCATATAAAAAACAGAAACCCAATGTCTCAGGCTGCATTGTGAGATTTGGTCTCTAGGCACCCTGAGGAGAGGCAGCATTCTGAGGTTTGCTAGAGATGTTGCATGGACAGGATCTCCCCCTTTTAGACTGAGGTTGAAGCAAGAGCTAGTTATTGGCCTCTTTGCTGCTCTGACCTTCAGATTGAAGCTTGAACCCCTATATCTGTCTCTGGGTTTTTATTTTTGGTGTTACAGTTACACTCCTGGAAGAGTGCAGCAACACATGGAGGAGAGACCTTCCACGTCCGAACTATGGTGTTCCACTCTTGTCCCCTCTGACTCACACGAGTATCTGGTGTCTTTTAAACATCTGCCAGCTGTCCAGGGCATGGGCCTGGCCTTTATCGCCTTCACTGAGACCATTAGAAGCATGGAAGTGTCCCAGCTGTGGTCAGTTCTCTACTTCTTCATGCTGCTGATGATGCTGGGTATGGGGAGCCTGCTTGGACACACAGTGGCCATCCTCACCCATCTGACAGACAGCAAAGTCTTCTCCAGCTACCAACCCAAGGCAGACATTGCAGGTGAGGACACCAGGCAGTGGAGGCTGTGCAACTGTGGATGGCAAAATGCAAGACAATCAGTGGACTGGTCTTATTAGGGGCCACGTGCTGCTAAGACAACTCCCTAGGAGCTGCAGGAATGTAGCTGTGCTATGGTATTATGGTTATGGTTAGTGTTATGGTTAGGTGGAGGGTTCAGATTAGGGATGGTTACGGTTAGCTTTAACGTTGGTGATAATGTGAGGTTTAGGGTTTGTGTTGTGTTAGTGTTAGTCTTAGTGTTAGATTACAGTTTGGTTAGAGTCACGGATTGGGTTAGTGTTTGTCCTAGCTTATGGTTATGCTTAGGGTTATCGTCAGTGTTAGCGTTAGGTTAGCGTTGGTGTTAGGTTAACGTTCGTGTTAAGTTTAGGTTTAGTGTTGTGTTTTGGCTGTGCGAAACATTTAGTTAGTGGTAGCATTATTGTTATGTTACGGTTAGAGTTAGGTTAGGGTTAGGTTTACAGTTTTTGTTAGGGTTAAATTTCAGTTTGATGTTAGTGTTAATGTTAGTTTAGGTTAGGGTTCGTGTTAGTGTTTTGTTTTAGTTGCAATACGTAAAGTGATACTGTTAATGCTAGTGTAATGGATAGTTCAGGGTCAGTTTAAGTGATAGTGGTATGTCTAGATTTATAGTGTTAGTTTTAGGTATAGGGTTAGTGGTTAAGATTATGGTAAGAGTAAGGGTTATTGTTAGGTGTAGGGTTGGTTTATCGCCGTGGTTACACTATCTCTTAAGGTTATGGTTAGTTATATGGTTAGGGTTAGCTTTAGCATTATGGTGACCGTTAGTTTAGTATTTGGGTTAGGTTTTAGGTTAGGGTTAGGCTTCTTGTTATGGTTACCGTTCGATTTTGTTAGGGTTACAGTTAGTATTAGGGGTAGTGTTTGTTAGTTCGTTTAGGGATAAGGTCAAAGTTTGCATTGGTTTAGTAGTATGGTCAGATCAAGTGATACGGTTATGCTTTGTGTTAGGGTTAGGTTTATTATTAGTGTTAGTTTTAGTGTTAACTTTAGGTTAGGCCTAGGGTTAGAGTTAAGGTTATTGTTGGGTTAAGGGTTCGTGCTACTTTAGCGTTATTATTAGTGGTAGGGTTAGGTTTCAGGTTTTTTTTAGAGGTAAATTTAGGTTTATAGTTTAGTTAGTGTTAATGTTATCGTTAGGGTTAGTGCTTAGAATGAGTGTTCTGTTTAGTGTTTGTGTTAGCACTATGTTTAGAGTTAGTGTTATGGTTAGGGTTAGTTTTATGGATTGGAATAGGTTTATGTTAGGCTTATGATATGCTTAGGATTAGGGTTAATATTCGGGTTAGCGTTAGTGTTATGGGTATGGTTATTGTTATGGTTAGGAGGAGGGTTCAGAATAGGGATTGCTTAGTGTTAGCGTTAGGGTTGGTGATAATGTGAGGTTTTGGGTTTGAGTTTGTGTTAGTGTTAGTCTTAGCATTAGATTGTGGTTTGCTTAGAGTCACGGTTATGGTAAGTGCATGTGTTAGGTTTGGGTTAGGCTTAGGGTTCAGTGTTAGTTTTAGGTTAGCATTGGTGTTAGGTTAAGGTTTGGGTTAGTTTTAGTTTTCGTGTTGGGTTTTGGCTGTGCGTTACATTTAGTTAGTTGTAGTATTATGGTTACTTTTAGGGTTAGGATTAGCTTAGGGTTGGGGTTAGTGTTTATGTTAGGGTTAAGTTTCAGGGTTAATGTTAGGGTTAATGTCACTTTAGGTGAGGGTTAGTGTCATGGATTGGAATAGGTTTAGGTTAAGGTTATGTTATGCTTAGGTTTAGTGTTAATATTAGTGTTAGGGTTAGTGTTATGGTTATGGTTAGTGTTACGGTTCGGTGGAGGGTTCAGATTAGGGATTGTTAGGGTTAGCTTTAAGGTTGGTGATCATGTGAGGTTTAGGGTTTGAGTTGTGTTAGTGTTAGTCATAGTGATAGATTACGTTAGAGTCACGTTAGATTTGGTTAGAATCACGGTTTGGGTTCTTGTTTGTCTTAGGTTATGGTTATGCTTAGGGTTATCGTCAGTGTTAGCGTTAGGTTAGGGTTGGTGTTAGGTAAACGTTCGTGTCAGTTTTAGATTTAGTGTTGGGTTTTGGCTGTGCGATACATTTAGTTAGTGGTAGCATTATTGTTATGTTTAGGGTTAGAGTTAGGTTAGGGTTAGATTTACAGTTTTCGTTAGGTTATCTTTCAGGTTGATGTTAGTGTTAATGTTAGTTTAGGTTAGGGTTAGTGTTAGTGTTTTGCTTTAGTGTGAATTACCTATAATGATGCTGTTAATGCTAGGCTCAGTTTCAGTGATAGTGGTATGTCTAGATTTTACTGTTAGTTTTAGGGTTAGGGTTAGTGGTTATGATTATGGTAATCGTTAGTGTTAGTGGTAGGTGTATGGTTGGGTTTAGCGCTGTGGTTTCTCTTTCTGTTAGGTTTATGGCTAGTTTTATGGTTAGGGTTAGGTTTAGCATTATGGTGAGCGTTACTTTAGGATTTGGGTTAGGGTTAAGGTTAGGGTTAGGCTTCGTGCTAGGGTTAGTGTGAGGTTTATGACAGGGTTACAGTCAGTGTTAGGGGTAGCTTTTGTTAGTGGGTTTAGAGTTATGGTTAGAGTTTGCATTAGTTTTTGTCGTATGGTCAGGTCAAGTGATACGGTTACGCTTTGTGTTAGGGTTAGGTTAGTATTACGTTTATTATTAGTGTTAGTGTTAGTGTTAAGTTTAGGTTAGGCTTAGGGTTAGGGTTAAGGTTATCGTTGGGTTTTGGGTGTGTGTTACTTTAGCGTTAATGTTAGGTTTCAGGTTTTTTTTTATAGTTAAAGTGGGGTTTATAGTTTAGTTAGTGTTATTGTTATCGTTAGGGTTAGTGGTTAGAATGATTGTTCTGTTTAGTGTTTGTGTTAGCACTATGTTTAGAGTTAGTGTTATGGTTAGGGTTAGTTTTATGGATTGGAATAGGTTTAGGTTAGGCTTATGATATGCTTAGGATTAGGGTTACTGTTCGTGTTAGTGTTAGTGTTATGGTTATTGTTATTGTTAGGAGGAGGGTTCTGAATAGGCATTGCTTAAGGTTAGCGTTAGGGTTGGTGATAATGTAAGGTTTTGGGTTTGAGTTTGTGTTCGTGTTCGTCTTAGCATTAGATTGTGGTTTGCTTAGAGTCACGGTTATGGTAAGTGCATGTGTTAGGTTTGGGTTAGGCTTAGGGTCAGTGTTAATATTAGGTTAGCATTGGTGTTAGGTTAAGGTTTGGGTTAGTTTTAGTTTTCGTGTTGGGTTTTGGCTAGCGTTACATTTAATTAGTTGTAGTATTATGGTTACTTTTAAGGTTAAGATTAGCTTAGGGTTGGGGTTAGTGTTTATGTTAGGGTTAAGTTCAGGGTTAATGTTAGGGTTATTGTAACTTTAGGTTAGGGTTAGTGTCATGGATTGGAATAGGTTTAGGTTAAGGTTATGTTATGCTTAGGTTTAGTATTAATAATAGTGTTAAGGTTAGTGATGGGAGATGCCATTATGTATATATGTTTCTCATACTGGTTAATAATAAAGCACTGTTGGCCAATAGGAAAGGAAGATAGGAGGGACTAGGAGACAAGGAGGAAATAGGAAGTAGTAAGGAGGAGTCAAGATGGAGAGTCTGGAGAGAGCTGGACGCCAGCCGCCTCCCGGTAAGAGAAGGCCATGTGAAGATACATAGAAATGGGTTAATAATTAAAGGCAGAGCTAGCCGATAAGTAACAAGTAACCGGGCCAACAGTATTGTATCAAATACAGAGTCTCTGTGTGTTATTTGGGGCTGGTGGCGTGGTAGCAGGACAAGACCGGGCGGCAGGCAGAAAAACCGTACTCGGTACAGATGGCGCCCAACGTGGCTAGTAAGAACTTACTTACACTTAAAATTTAATAGAAGCTTAAAAAAAGGGTTTTAGAAACAAAAGAACAGAGACAAGCAAGGTTTCTTGCTGCAGCATTTTTCTCAGTTGAACTCTTTGCTAGAGACAAGCAGATATTCGCGTGGCTCCTTTAAGGGAAGATTCCTGACTCAGCATAAGCGGCAAAAAACCGCACAGCTTTTAAATAACTCTGCTAACAATTTATTGGTGTGTATGAGAGATGGCAATGGCAGTGACCACATCTCCAAGCCGGCAGCATGCTTTCTGGGTGGCAGCGCAGACCAAGGCTTTGAGCACAGCTTTCCATGCTGGTGGTAAAAGTACCCACCACCATCTTTGGTAAACTGCGGCTGACACAGCTATGACTTTCATTTTAACAATGTTGTTGTTTAACAGATAAAGTCTCATGGCCAGAAAAAGATAAAGATTTACAGTAGAGACAGATTCACATTAAGAAAAGGTGCTAAAAGTTTACAGTGTGTTTTAAAAAAATACATAGGCTTGGGAGAGAAAAATAAAATGGTTTTAAAGAGACAAAGAGGAACTGGGTGTGGTGGCACACACCTTTAATCCCAGCACTCGGGAGACAGAGGCAAGCAGATCTCTTGTGATTTGCAAAGTAAACCTGGTATGCAAAGTGAATTCCAGGGCAGATAAGAGTTACAAGGAGAAGCTCTGTCTCAAAAAATAAAAAGTAAAAGAAACAGAGTAATAATAAAGCCACATAAAGATGAAAAGCTCAGAGAGAATCTGGTTACTGTATGGCATTATATTGTCTTTATATCATTTGACTGCTGAGGAAACAACAACTGTTGAAGGAAATACTGCGGGATTAATTCAATTTATATATTTTAAAAATGCTTTGACTCCAACATTTAAGTTCAAGGACAAGTTACTGGGGAAAAGGATTTCTATTTTTGTTTCCACAGAAATTGAAAAGCTGTGGATTCCTTCCAGACTAATGTGGTTTGAACAAGCCAGGCCCCCTGAAACAGAGTCGCTGGTGATCCAACATTCAAAACAGCTTGGACAAAGCAGCCATGCAGACTACTGCCATCTTCTCAGGATCCCCCCATGACAGCGCCCCCTGTCAGCAGGAAGTAGTTTGGAAAGAACGACGCCCAAATTCCCAAATATTTATAAATGTTTGTTTTCATTTAAATGGACTTGGGTATAAATGGTTAATGATCACAGCCAGTTCTTTTTAAAGGTAAAAAGGGAATTATGGTATAGATATGAATACTTTGTTTTGGAATGGATTTTCATTTATTGATACAATTTAATGTCAATTTTGTGAAATGTATATTTCTCTTGTTTAGGTATTGTGTTTGCATAGCTCATTTAGAAATATAATGTATAATTTAGTACAGATTTTAGATAGTTACCTATGATAATTAGAACTTATAGTTAAGTTAGTTAGTATTTTTAGATATACAGACATATATTTGAGATAGATAGGCATTCTTCAAACCTTTCAAAGACCTACAGAATATGGCATTTAAAATGGTTTAGGGTTCTTCTTGACAATGAGACATAATTGTTCCTGGCAACACCACCTGTGTCAGAAAGGAAGATGAAGATGGACATTGAAGAAACTCATTATGGAGTTTGCTTCCAGTATGGCAAGACTAGCCATTTGGACAAGATACTCCTCTTGTCTGCACTGTTTGACTTTGTGATGTATAAACTGGACATGCAGGACCCACAGTAAAGTGACTTCTGATTCAAGATGGACATTGCTACAGAGATCCTGCTTCATGGAAGAGTCTGCGAAGCATTATGCAGGACACAGACAAAAGTGACTGACAAACTGCCAATACAAGAAGACAGTTTAAAGTTTCCTGCGTTGCTGAAGAGTCTGCCAGACACACTGTGGCCTATGGGCTGAAGATGGAAGATTACAGAAGAACTTCGGGTGACCAGGCAATGAGTTGTCTCTGTCATTTCTAGAGCTTATATATTATCCTTCTGTGGTCTTTGAAGGAGTTGAAGACAGATAGTTATGGTTATAGTTTTCATTAGTTAGGATTAAAGATAAGTTACTTAGACTTTAGACACACAAAGATAGAATAGATGATGAAATATTTTCTTCAAATCTTGCTAAATGTTAATGGACTAAATACTGTTAAGTGTGATTCTTACTTGTTAACTGTTGTATAATATATTTTGCTATGTTAAGGTTAAAACCCTTCTTTTTATTTAAACAGAAAAGAGGAGATGATGGGAGATGCCATTATGTATATATGTTTCTCATACTGGTTAATAATAAAGCACTGTTGGCCAATAGGAAAGGAAGATAGGAGGGACTAGGAGACAAGGAGGAAATAGGAAGTAGTAAGGAGGAGTCAAGATGGAGAGTCTGGAGAGAGCTGGACGCCAGCCGCCTCCCCGGTAAGAGAAGGCCATGTGAAGATACATAGAAATGGGTTAATAATTAAAGGCAGAGCTAGCCGATAAGTAACAAGTAACCGGGCCAACAGTATTGTATCAAATACAGAGTCTCTGTGTGTTATTTGGGGCTGGTGGCGTGGTAGCAGGACAAGACCGGGCGGCAGGCAGAAAAACCGTACTCGTTACAGGTTAGTGTTATGGTTATGGTTAGTGTTACGGTTAGGTGGAGGGTTCAGATTAGGGATGTTAGGGTTAGCGTTAAGGTTGGTGATCATGTGAGGTTTAGGGTTTGAGTTGTGTTAGTGTTAGTCATAGTGTTAGATTACGTTAGAGTCACGTTAGATTTGGTTAGAGTCACGGTTTGGGATAGTGTTTGTCTTAGTTTATGGTTATGCTTAGGGTTATCGTCAAGTTGGCATTAGGTTAGGGTTGGTGTTAGGTTAATGTTCGTGTCAGTTTTAGGTTTAGTGTTGGGTTTTGGCTGTGCGATACATTTAGTTAGTGGTAGCATTATTGTTATGTTTAGGGTTAGAGTTAGGTTAGGGTTAGGTTTACAGTTTTTGTTAGGGTTAACTTTCAGGTTGATGTTAGTGTTAATGTTAGTTTAGGTTAGGGTTAGTGTTAGTCTTTTGCTTTAGTGTGAATTACCTATAATGATGCTGTTAATGCTAGGGTAATGGATAGTTCACAGTCAGTTTAAGTGATAGTGGTATGTATAGATTTTACTGTTAGTTTTAGGGTTAGGGTTAGTGGTTATGATTATGGTAAGCGTTAGTGTTAGTGGTAGGTGTTGGGTTGGGTTTAGCGCTGTGGTTTCTCTTTCTGTTAGGTTTATGGCTAGTTTTATGGTTAGGGTTAGGTTTAGCATTATGGTGAGCGTTACTTTAGGATTTGGGTTAGGGTTAAGGTTAGGGTTAGGCTTCGTGCTAGGGTTAGCCAAAACACAACACTAAACCTAAAATTAACACGAACGTTAACCTAACACCAACGCTAACCTAACGCTAACACTGACGATAACCCTAAGCATAACCATAAGCTAGGACAAACACTAACCCAATCCGTGGCTCTAACCAAACTGTAATCTAACACTAAGACTAACACTAACACAACACAAACCCTAAACCACACATTATCACCAACGTTAAAGCTAACCCTAAAAATCCCTAATCTGAACCCTCCACCTAACCATAACACTAACCATAACCATAATACCATAGCACAGCTACATCCCTGCAGCTACTAGGGAGTTGTCTTAGCAGCACGTGGCCCCTAATAAGACCAGTCCACTGATTGTCTTGCATTTTGCCATCCACAGTTGCCCAGCCTCCACTGCCTGGTGTCCTCACCTGCAATGGCCGCCTTGGGTTGGTAGCTGGAGAAGACTTTGCTGTCTGTCAGATGGGTGAGGATGGCCACTGTGTGTCCAAGCAGGCTCCCCATACCCAGCATCATCAGCAGCATGAAGAAGTAGAGAACTGACCACAGCTAGGACACTTCCATGCTTCTAATGGTCTCAGTGAAGGCGAAAAAGGCCAGGCCCATGCCCTGGACAGCTGGCAGATGTTTAAAAGACACCAGATACTCGTGTGAGTCAGAGGGGACAAGAGTGGAACACCATAGTTCGGATGTGGAAGGTCTCTCCTCCATGTGTTGCTGCACTCTTCCAGGAGTGTAACTGTAACACCAAAAATAAAAATCCAGAGACAGATATAGGGGTTCAAGCATCAATCTGAAGGTCAGAGCAGCAAGGAGGCCAATAACTACCTCTTGCTTCTACCTCAGTCTAAAAGGGGGAGATCCTGTCCCTGCAACATCTCTAGCAAACCTCAGAATGCTGCCTCTCCTTAGAGTGCCTAGAGACCAAATCTCACAATGCAGCCTGAGACATTGGGTTTCTGTTTTTTATATGCCTCTCTAGAGCTGGGATTAACGGCATGTGCTCTGTTAATCTTATAGACCGATTCACTCTAGTGTATCCCTGGGAGGTTTCAAACTCACAGAAATCCACCCAAAGCGTGTGCCACCACTGCCTGGCCAGCTGGTATGGATGCTGGGATTAAAGGTATGTGTCACCTTTGCCTGATTGCAATAGCTTTTGACTGGCTTTGCTTTTTGAATCCTCGGGCAAGCTTTGACAAATCATACATAATATATCACCACATATAAATTTGTGGACTTTCAGAGCTGGGCTCTCACTCGAGATAGTAGACCATTGGGTGAGTGCCTTGAAGTTTTGTAGCCCGCTGTCACTTCCTGTCTGTTCTTGGCTTCCTTGCCCATCAATAGTTAGAGTCTTAGGCTCATGAGTCTATTGTCATGAATTGTACAATCCTTCTCCACCATGATAGATTGTACCTCTCACTCAGGAGAGCAAAATAAGTACCTCCTTCATGACCGCGTTAGGTATTTGGTTATAGCAACACAATTTTGTATTGAACGATACATAAATGTAAATAAGCTGAGTGGAGTAAGCACAGTGGGAATAGTAGGCTTCAGAAACAGATAAGTATAACATGACTGAGATTTTTAACTGAATATTAGATATCACACAACAATTATTTCACTATTATTAGCAGGAGCTATCAATTCTAAACAATGTCCGTGTTAAAATACTCCCTATTGGGGTACTCTGATCTCACTTTCCTGCCCCTGACTACCAGAGAAAGCAACACATCAAAGACAATTGGAATCAATGACTTAGAAACAACAATAGTGTTTTCAATGATTAACATAATTATTGGTTTAAATGGTCACTGTAATGTTAATATTGGATTAGTTATGGCTGAAGAGAGAAGGAGTAGACAGGGAGTTATTTCTCATGGTAATTCTATTCAATCAAATGTAGTTCGACCGAAATATGCAAAAATTAGACTAATGGTGTCTGTATACACTGTGAACCTTATTCTATCTTGATGTGTAATGGACTTCAATCGTAGAACAAGCTGCTGAATCTCAGATAATCACATCAGCTAGCCTGTGCGTGCCAGGTAGCCAACTGCTTGAAACAAGGTTCAAAAAAGCAAATACAAGTTTTACCCAACGAGCACTCTGTATACATCATTGCCATTTTCTTTTTAAAATTTTATTTTATATGCATTGGTGTTTTGCTTGCATGCATGTGTGTGCTTGTGCGCGCGCGCGTGCGTGTGTGTGTGTGTGTGTGTGTGTGTGTGTGTGTGTGTGTGTTTGTGTATGTCTGTGAGACAGACAGACAGAGAGACACACACACACACACACACACAGAGAGAGAGAGAGAGAGAGAGAGAGAGAGAAATCCTCTGAAGGTTGAGTTAAAGGTAGCTGTAGCATGCCATGTGGGTGCTGAGAATAGAACCCATGTCCTCTGGAAAAGCAGCTAGTTTTCTGAACCACTGAGCCTCATGTCCACTTTCTATACATTATTTTCTTTTCTTTTGGTATCCTGCACATGTTAGGGTAGAACATGTTTAATTTCATTTTGCCCAGTATGTTTTCTAACTATAGAGTCAAGCCAATTAAGGTCTATGAGAGTAATTCTGTCTTACCTGTCTCTCTCCATGCCCTCCTCCTCCCTCCACCCCCTCCCCCTTTGGAGTTAGCTGGCTGAGGCAGAGCAAGGAGACTTCTGTTACTGACAGCCACTAGGTGGTGCTGCTGCCTCCTGAATGAGCCAAAGCTTCCTCCTGTCTGCTCTTTGGGTCACCAGCAGAAGTGCAAGATTCCCCGAGTTCCTACCTCCTCCCCATTGCTTTACATCACTTCTAGGATATATCTGTGTCCCTTCTTCAGTCACCCCAAGAGCTGAGGTCCTGGCCTCTCTTTGACTTTATTCTAATCTGAAACATCCACTTCCTGGCCTGTCCCGTTCTCCCTGAAAACTGGCATTTTTTTTTCTAGATGACCATTTAAACTTCTTAACCTTGGGTGATCCAGAAATTGGCCCCAGAAAGATATCCCATCACCGGGGAGGTAAAACATATCCCAGTGCTGGCCAGGGCAACAAGGTAAAAAAACTGACATGTCCATGGGCTGTCTTTTCAAACTGGACTCTAGTCAGGTTTCTTGAAAAGCTCTGATGGTGGAAGATCACAGAATCTAGTCCTGGAGAATGAGTCCCATCCCAGAAAGCCACAAATAGAGCAGGGCTAGCAGGCAAACACACCAGGATACAACATGGGAAAGGAAAAAAAAAAAAAAGGAAACGTTTAGAAAAAGAAACTGTTGGATACAGGTAAACTGAGGAAGTAAGTGATAGCTGAGATCAGAGGGCAGAGACTAAACTGCCAGTTCTGGTATCTAAAACTGAATTGTGCATAGAGGAAAGATGATATTCTTCTGGATGTTTCCCTACAGATTCTCTGCCCTCTATAGCAGGCAGGTTCTGGAGTCTCCTTACCTCTTTAGCCCATACACTTAGCACACAGCTAGGATCTCCACCACCATGCGGAGCAGCAGGGACAGCGTGCCTGCAGAGTCATTGAAGATGTCAAACCAGTATTTCCCAGCCTCTATGGTGAACTCTATGCCGATGGCACAGTTGATGTGGCACACCTGACCAGGAGCACCAGATTGCAGCTCATCTCTCTGAGACTCCCTGAGTCATCCCACATTAGATGTCAACAAGAGCCATAGATACCTAGGTTTGCTGTGGAGGGCGAGTCCCCACATCAGCTTTAAGAGCTGCTTTGCAGGGGATTTCATAGCAGGAAAACAACAACAACAGTTAGGTTGTTGCACTTTAGGGGACATCATAATGGCTGAAAGTCTAGGAATGCTGAACATACCAAAACATAGCCCTTGAGACTGTGAGAATTGGACTGAAATGTGGTGTGGGGTCCTAGAGAAGGATTGGTTTGGGAGGAAATTACAATTTACATAGCTGCTATCAATTGCTTGGGTCTGGTCATCAACCTTAGCAGATTAAGCCTCCAAAGTAGTAGTCAGGGATCCCTTGTGTACCGGGATGCCAGGGCTTAGTGTTGTCTGATATCTCCCTGTAGTACAACATGGCAGAGTCAATATTTGACTCCAGGTTTTCGTCTGACTTCCCAAGGCTTTGCATGGTGCCTCTGAATTCATAGTAGCCCTTCCCACTGCCATACCATATAATGTCAAACACCGGGTTGCTCCCTCAGGAGATGATTAAGTGCAGGATTGAGAGCTACATGCATTTGTACAGTGGACCACAGTGTCCCAATTTATGAAAAAAAAAATGCCAAGTGCTATCAAGCTTCGAGGAACGGGGAAGAGGATACTTCCCACATGATAACTAGGACATGTGATCAGAAGTGACATTATGTATCATGGACATAGTGCCATCAGAGGCACATGAGGGTTTTCATGATCCTGGCTGGGTTGCAAGGTGGTGAAATAAAAAATGGGTCTCTGTGGTGCATATTGCATGTGCATACAGCTCCTAGAAAAACTGATCCAAGTGGAGCTGAGTATCACCATTGCAGGAGCACAGCTACATCCCTGCAGCCCCTCTGGGGTTGTCTTAGCAGCACGTGGCCCCTAATAAGACCCCTCCACTGATTGTCTTGCATTTTGCCATCCATAGTTGCCCAGCCTCCACTGCCTGGTGTCCTCACCTGCAATGGCCGCCTTGGGTTGGTAGCTGGAGAAGACCTTGCTGTCTGTCAGATGGGTGAGCATGGCCACTGTGTGTCCAAGCAGGATCCCCATACCCAGCATCATCAGCAGCATGAGGAAGTAGAGAACTGACCACAGCTGGGACACTTCCATGCTTCTAATGGCCTTGTGTGAGTCAGAAGGGACAAGAGTGGAACACCATAGTTCGGACGTGGAAGGTCTCTCCTCCATGTGTTGCTGCACACTTCCAGGTGTGTAACTGTAACACCAAAAATAAAAACCCAGAGACAGATATTGGTGTTCAAGCTTCAAGCTGACTGTCAGAGCAGCAAAGCAGCCAAGAGCTCTTACTTCTACCTCAGTCTAAAAGGGGGTGATCCTGTCCCTGCAAGGTCTTTCGCAAACGTCAGAATGCTACCTCTCCTCATGGTGCCTAGAGACCAAATCTCACAATGCAGCCTGAGACATTGGGTTTCTGTTTTTTATATGCCTCTCTAGAGCTGGGATTAAAGGCATGAGCTCTGGTAATCTTATAGACTGATTCACTCTAGTGTATCCCTGGGAGGTTTCAAACTCACAGAAATCCACCCAAAGCGTGTGCCACCACTGCCTGGCTAGCTGGTATGGACGCTGGGATTAAAGGTATGTGTCACCTTTGCCTGATTGCAATAGCTTTTGACTGGCTTTGCTTTTTGAATCCTCGGGCAAGCTTTGACAAATCATACATAATATATCACCACATATAAATTTGTGGACTTTCAGAGCTGGGCTCTCACTCGAGATAGTAGACCATTGGGTGAGTGCCTTGAAGTTTTGTAGCCCGCTGTCACTTCCTGTCTGTTCTTGGCTTCTTTGCCCATCAATAGTTAGAGTCTTAGGCTCATGGGTCTATTGTCATGATTTGTACAATTCTTCTCCACCTTGATAGATTGTACCTCTCACTCAGGAGAGTATAATAAGTATCTCCCTGATGACCGTGTTAGGTATTTGGATATAGCAACACAATTTTCTATTGCCTGATATAGAAATGTAAATAAGCTCAGTTGAGTAAGCACAGTGGAAATAGTAGGCTTCAGATGCAGATAACATGACACTGAAATTATTAACTGAATTTTAGATATCATACAACAATTATTTCACTATTATTTGCAGGAGCCATCCATTCTAAACAATTTTAGTGTTAAAATACTCCCTATTGGGGTACTCTGATCTTACTTTCCTGCACATGAATACCACCGAAAGCCACACATCAAAGACATTTGGTCATCAATGACTTAGAACAAACAATAGTGTTTTCAATGATTAACATAATTTTTGGTTTAAATGGTCACTGTAAAGTTAATATTGGATTATATATGGCTGAAGAGAGAAGGATTGGACAGGGAGTTATTTCTCATGGTAATTCTATTCAATCAAATATAGTTTGACTGAAAGATGCACTTAAATTGGACTAATGGTGTCTGTATACATTGTGAACCTTAAACTATCTTAATGTGTGTGGGGTCCTAGATAAGGATTGGTTTGTGAGGAAACGACAATTTACATAGGTGCTAGCACATGCCAAGTTCTGGTCTTGTACCTTACCATATTAAGCCTCCAAGGTAATAGTCAGGGATCCCTTGTATAACTGAATGCCAGGGCTTAGTGCTGTCTGATATCTCCCTGTAGTACAACATGGCAGGACTTCTGGGCTGAGAGAAAAACTCAGGGGAATGAATCCAGGCCTGGACCCATGCCAAGAAGACAAGGTGGGAGCTGAGAATACTGAATAATATACAATAGGCTAATAGACATTTGTTAAGTTATAGGAAATCGTTGGGAACATGGTTAAGTTAAAGGCCAATCATTCATAATTTGGAAATGTCTGTGTCATTATTAGGGGACAGATTGTTCCAAAAAATCTGACAAGAAAGTCAGTATCCAACTACATATTAGCACTGGAAAAGTGATGAGAGATCTGTTAAGTCTCAGTGGCAGAAAAGTCTACCTTCTTTAATGTGAAAGTGATAAATAAGATCGACAATTAGAATTGAATTGACTTTGACACGTGATCCCTCTATTGCTCTGTCTCTGTCTATCTCTGCTTCTGTCTCTCTCTTCCCGGAACATACACACACACATACACCCACACACACAAACACACACAGTAAACAAACATATATATTCCATGAAAATTTTATATTGTTAACATAAACAAGCATTAGTTTAGTTAAAATGGCTAGTGCTATGCATTCTGAGACATTAATTAATTTTTATTACATTTCTAATTCACACAAAATTGGGTTAGATTTTGTTTCTAAATTAAAAAGTAGTAAATTATGGGCTATAATTATGGGTTAATGGATAGTGTCTAGAATTCCTGATACTACGAGATTTAAGTTCAGCCTCTATTACCAACAAAGCAAATAAGGGCCTGAGTAGGTTTCTTAGTCAATAAAGTACAAACACGAAGGACCTGAGATCAAGCAAAATGCTAAATCTAGAAGGGGATGATTAAAAGTTAAACTTGTGGGACATTTGATCATTATGTGAAAATAGGGTGCTTTTTACCTTACCTGCCTAAGGCCCTTAATTGGTTTAATAAAAAGTTACACGGCCAATTGCTCAAAAGGAATGGTTAGGCAGGACTGCTGGGCTGAGAGAAAAACTCAGGGGAATGAATCTAGGCCTGGACCCATGCCAGGAAGACAAGGATGGAGCTGCAAATACAGAATAATAGACAATAGGCTAATAGACATTTGTTAAGGTATAGGAAATCGTTGGGAACAAGGTTAAGTTAAAGGCCAATCATTCATAATTTAGAAATGTCTGTGTCATTATTTGGGGATGGATTGTTCCAAGAAAATCTGACAAGAAAGTCCAACTACATGTTAGCACTGGATAGGTGGGAGAGATCCGTAAGTCTCAGTGGCAGAAAAGTCTACTTTCATAAATGTGAACATGATAAATAAGATGGACAATTGGAATTGAATTGACTTTGACACGTGATCTCTCTATTGCTCTCTCTGTCTATCTCTGCTTCTGTCTCTCTCTCCCTGTAACATACACACACACACACACACACACACCCCCACACACACAGTAAACAGATATATTCCATATTGTATTATGGTTGGTTGTCTTCACCTATTCTGTCCCTGTACTGTGCCCTTTCCATTTGTTTACTCGAGAAATGGTTTCCCTGTGTAGCCCTGCCTGTCTCCAATCTCACTCTGTGTACAAGGCTGGTCAAAAACTGAAGTGATGCCTACCTCAGCATCACTTAGTACAAACTGGCTCCTTATTTAGAATTAAGGTAAAAGCTGTCAGGTTTTTTGAAATTGATAAATACAAGTACATAATATGAATACATATTACCTGCAAAAGCAACATATGTAGTGCCACAATACTCTGCAATGACACAGAAAATACACTTTGAAATTCACACACTCCATCTTTTTCAAAACTTGAATCAGAAGTTAGTTCAACTTTTCATACACAATATGATTTGTCTATTAATATTGACAAACTGTTCTTTCCTAAATTCTTAAAACAATCAAAATTATTATGAGATACATAAAATCCAATGAAATTTTATGGGGGAATGAATACAGCAGCATACCTTTTTTTCCCTGAAAGTTGCCACATGTTGTTGGAACAGGTTCAGCTTCTCTACGATGGGGTCAGAGGTGATATGCACATCATACATAGGCCTATGAAGAAGTTTACATAGTTCCTCATATTGTTATAAGTGTAGTTTATGTTTATGAATTCTCTCTTTTTTTACATTTTTTGAGAAATTCTACTTGAGTGTCCAATTCTTTTCTAGTTAATGGAGACTTGTCTCTTTCTTTTTTTATGATACCAGATATGATTATAGTAAGGTGCAAGGATGGTAATGGAACTACAAAATAATAGCAATGCCAAATGGTTAAATGAACATACAAGGCAGTTTAAGCCTCGGGTGGTGGCACAATTTTTTAAATGTAGCACTTGGGAGACAGAAGGGCAGTGGTTATCTGTGAGTTGGAGACCACCCTTGAATACAATCTATGGGCTAAGATGGGCAGGGCTATTACACAGAGATAAACTGCCAAAAATGTAGATTATGCCAAACAGAAAAAAATGAAAAAAGGATCACCTAATACTTCTAGCAAGAAAGAACAATTATGACTTTGTTTCGTGCTTGACTTCTGCTATGTGGCAAAGAAATACCTCAGGGTCCTGATACTCCAACCTCATGTTCAGATTATTATTATAGGTATCAGTCACCATGCTCAACTTCCGATTATAATTCCTACTGTAGTAAAATATCCTTGATTTATATAGCCCTGCGTGTAATATCTTTGGTAGTAAATAAGATTGCTCCAATTTATACTGTAGTAAAACACCCCTGAATTATTGCCCTGCTCCAAGTTAACAACAATCTTAATGAAATTCCATTCCCAAAAATGGGACAAAACAATATGTACTCAGCAGAATCTGTATTGCAAGTATAAACACAGCCAGTTTTTTACTTTCAATATAGTACTCAAATTACACAATACTTACACTAATATTCCCATGATCACCTCTTTGCCCATTAGTATAAATTCAGTAGATCCTACCCCTTTCCTAGTGGATAAAGAAGGCATTAGAGTGAGTATTATTTATATATTGGAAAAATATAGTTTCACTAATCATTCATTTAAAATCGCCTTATATTCACGGAAAACAGATGTAATTGTTATACTCCAATGGTTCTCATGTGCCTAAATTCACATGAGTGAACTTGAGTGTTTAAGAAAAAAAAAAAAAAGTATTTTTTATTTAGCATATCTACATCATTTATATTAACTTAAGGAAAATGGTCTAATGTCATGGTCTTCTTGAAGGATCAATTATCCTTACCTTTGAAAGGCAGTCTGACTGCTAGTGTTATTCCATCTACAGACATGGGTGGTATGCTTCTACTTTAATAGTAATTGGAATATGAGATACTTCAACATTATCACTCAACTCTCCCTGGTGTCCCATATTTTCAGAACCATTCTGAATGGCTGAGTGGTGTACAGCTTTGATCATTAAAAGAGCCACAAAGTTTTAAGTTTGTCTGGTAACAACTATTTGTTTATCACCTCTTATACTCGGCTTTTATGTTCCCAATTGTTCTGTGGTGGTGGATGGTAGCTCAGACATATATATGAAGAATGAATGGAGGACAGAAATCAGGTTTGGGGTGATACTGTCTACCTGGGTTTTTGATATAAAGCCTAACTTACAAGACTATGAGATTCTTTCCTACATGTATTTAAGTGTGTTACTTGTGAACCTGGTGACCACTGAAGTCACAAGTCAGTGCTGGATTCCCTCGAATAGAAGATCAGGACAGTTGTAGTCCACCACATGGGCTGGAAACTGAAACCTGCTCCTATGCAAGAGCAGAAAATGCTTGCAACTGCTCAACCTATCTTCAGCTGCTGTCTTATTTTTGGTATTTTGGAGATGAAGTTTCTCATTCCACCTATCTCTGCCTCTCAATGTTGAAGTTAGAAGTACATGCAACCATTATGTTTTTTTACTCGAGACAAGGTTCCTATATGATGCCCTGGCTGTCTTGAAACTTACTCTGTAGAACAGGCTGACCTTTGGAGATCCTTCTGCCTCTGCCTCTGCCTCCAAAGTACTGGTGTTAAAGGCATAAACCACAACCCAGCAATCTGGATTAATTTTCAAGAATTGTGAGCATTGACTTGAAGTTTTCATGGCTTTGAGGGAAGTAGTTTACAAATTAATCAATTTATTCAATGTTTCCTTACCCCCTCTTTCAAACAAACACCAATGCCTCCATTTCTCTAAAGTAAAGTATTATTATGCTCTGTAAAACAAAACAAAGAAAATTGTAAACAGGGTGAATAGGGTTATTGCCTTCCACATTTGTCATATACATCCCTCCTCCAACTAGAATGCTTTCCATTTGCATTGCTAAACTGACAACATATTCCTCTGTCTTAGATACCCACCAGCTTGTGTTGAACATGTCAAAATTTAAGCCTAAATATGTATCATTTTTTACTTTTACAAAAAAGCCCCATGCATTTAGGTAGCTATGTGTAGTTCAAGTTTATATTTGCAGCACTTGGAAGTATGGACAGATGACTGCTAATACCTCCAAGCTGGCCTTGCCTACAAACCAAGTCCTTGCCTCTAAACAAGTAAGTATACATAAAGAAATGAAATGTAACCATCTCATATTTAATTGATGAAAATTACAAACCAGTGGGATGGTACATGCCTTGCTCGGTACTCAGAAGCTTGAGACAGGAGTCACAAGTTCAAGGCCAGAAAGTACTGTATTGCTAAGGGCCCATCCTGGAAAAAGAACAAATGAGATAGAAGTGAGCATCTTAGCAAGGCTCAGTACTGAGAACGCCGATGAGTATAACTTTGTGCGGGCCTATGAGTGCTTCCAGCACTGCAGCCATACTTGCCTGGTCTTTGAGATGCTGGAGCAGAACCTATATGACTTCCTGAAGCAGAATAAATTCAGTCCCCTGACCCTAAATGGTGTGGAAAATTTTAAATCTTTTTCATGCCCTGTTACCTGTAGTTCTTCTTCTGATGTATCAGACTGAAGGTCTTCTAAAGCCTGAAATCTATTCACCATTGTTTCTTTGAGTGTCTGAACTTCTTGAATCAAATAACTTTCTAGAGACTTCATTGCATCAGTCAGTTTCTTACTTTCTCCAACTTCAAATGATTCCATGTTTTTAATCTTATCATCCTTAGATATTATCTGAATGGCGTGTAAACTGCCTTCCAGAAAGAATGTTCTATCCGCTAGCTTGCCATTATCCTCAGACATGGAAGAGATTCTGTCATCTAGTCTTTCTATCTGATGTTCCAGTTTTTTAAAATTATTAGTAGCTTCCTCCGACCAGGAGTGGGCTGTTTCTGCTAGTTTGTTAATGCATTGCATTGTTTCTGTTCTGGTTATTGAGGTATCTGACATTAAACAAATTATACCTTTCAGCTCGCCAACGCCATCTTCAATATTCTGAACCTTTCTTTCTATATTTTCTATGCTTTGAATTCTATCATTTTCAATGTTTCGAATCTTTGTCTCTATGTTTTGAATTCCATCATTTTCAATGTTTCGAATCTTTGTCACTAAGTCTCCCATGGTTTGTACAAGTTCCTTATTGTTTGCAGTAATCTCAAACCATTTCTTTAAGAATATCATGTTAATGATGAAACCCATTGCTATTACAAAATAAAAGTATATATTGGTCCAGTCATAAGTTTCTTCTGCTAAAATCCCTTCTACATATGAAGTAAAATATTTCCTAAAGTTCTGCATAGTAAAATTATCTGCCATAGTTATGGAACAATTTATCTCAGATTTTATATCAGCTTAAATTGCAAAGGATGTTACAATTACCTTAGGTGTAATTCTGCTGTCCTGAACTTTGATGCTTTTAGTTGTATTTCTCAGCTTGTGGTAGCTACGCCTGGAGGTGTGTCATCAAATAGCGCCTAGCCGCCCAGGCTCGTCTGATCCCGGTTCCTGTAAAAAGTTCTTAACAAACTATGGCAAGCAGAATTTTGTTAAAAGGGGACTTTTGGAGTTACTTGTAACACAAGACGAAACGCGTGCAAGCTGGGCGGGTGCCGCCGGGCAGGTGCCGCTGGGTGGGTGCCGCCGGGCGTGTGCCGCCGAGAGGCTCTGCGCAAATGCAAAGTCCCGTGCGGAAATGGGCAAAAAATGTTAAGCGGTAAGTGCCTTCTCAGGTCTGCTTTAGCGGCAAAGATCTCCTTTGCAGTAAGGAAGAGGCAAATGTCCCAAAGCTGTGGTGAGTCCACCTGGTTAAACCCTGCCCGTCGGGGAAGGTGGGGGAGGGGGGCAGCTTCTGCCGCCTGGGGGCAAAACCAAGGTAAATCCCACTTCTGACACCAGATATTGCGGTAAATAAGGATCAGGATAAACAAATAGGCCGAATAGATGTTTATTCAGGGAGAAATAACTTACAACCTAGACAGATGAACACCAGGAAATTCAACCCGATCCTCTCCTGTCCGAGTCACGCCAGAAAGAGAGAGCGCCTTCCTGGCCCCCTCCGACCTCCTTCCTCAGGTCACCTCCGCCCATTGCTCCACCCCCCAATGGGCGTGGTCAGTGCTACAGAAGGACTACCTCACTACACATACATTAACTTCACTGTCCCTCGCTACCGTCTCGCCAGCAAGAACGATGAGGCACACTCAGGATCCTTCTGCAATAAAGCCTTTATGCATCTTGAGAGGGAAAGCATAAGCTTACAGAGCGGAGACCCCAAGGTTTACAACCTTTGCCTCGGACGTGTCACCTCCTGATTGGCTGCAGCCCTCGGCCCATATGACGCCTCGGAAGGGGCAGAGGCCAAGGGAGGGAAAAATCACCCTGCACCTGTGCACTGACTTGTTTACTCTCAACGCCAGCTGGATGCAGGCGCCATCTTGTAATGGAGAATGCAGGGACAGCTCCCTACATCTCCCCTTTTTTATTAATTAATGAAAAGGCTTCAATTTACAAGCAAATAGGTCACGCATATATTGAGGGATAGAGGCAGAGGTTGTACCTTCCCAATCAAACATTAAGACTGTGTATGAGAGTCGCCATTAGGCTGTTAGCTTTACCCAAAGCGCTCTCGACCTGTCCTCTGCCGTTTTTCTGGGAAAGGGAGACTAGTGCAGGCAACACTTATGCAGGACAACATACCTCTCAGAGAGACATGCATGCCAGGCAACTCCCTGTGCGATGCTTTGCTCAGCATCCCTCATGGGCTGCTCAAGCCTGACACTGTACCCTGTGCAATGAGCCTAGGCTCCGGGTGTCCAAGAGCTGTCTAGCCAGCAGCCTACTGCTTAAGCATAGATAACCAAATATCAGTGGAAGCCCCTTGTTCCAAAGCTGTAAGCACCTGGGTGATAACCACCTTGTCTCTCTTAGTTTGAGCCCTGAGCCTACACACCAGCCAGAGAAGCAACACAAGTCCGCAGCAATTGGCTACACCAAACAATCCCACCCCCACCCATTCCTTGAAATAGGAAACAGCTGAAGCAATCCACGACAACAGTCCCTCCATCAAGGATAGATCAAGGCACGTGAAGTTTATCTGAATAATGGCGGCTCTCAACTCCCGAAGCATCTGCTCAAACTCAAAGGTCCTATTCTGCAATATGAACCGAGGTTTCAGGGGGTCTGGCTTGATCAAACCACATTAGTCTGGAAGGAATCCACAGCTTTTTATTTCCTGTTGAAACAAAAATAGAAATCCCTTTTCCCAGTAACTTGTCCTTGAACTTAAATTTTGGAGTCAAAGCATTTTTAAAATATATCAATTGAATTAATCCAGCAACATTTCCTTTATCAGTTGTTATTTTCTCAGCAATCAAACAATGAATGCAGAGACAACACAATAGCATACTGTAACCAGATTCTCTCTGAGCTTTTCATCTTTACATGGCTTTATTATTACTCTGTTTCTTTTACTTCTATTGTTTCATTTTTTGAGACAGGGTTTCTCTGTGTAACTCTTATCTGTCCTGGAATTCACTCTGCATACCAGGTTTACTTTGAACTCACAAGAGATTTGCTTGCTTCTGTCTCCCAAGTGCTGGAATTAAAGGCATGTGCCACCACACCCAGCTTAGACAAATTAACTGCTTTGGTTTCTGACAAATACACTCCCTTGTCATTAGAATCACCGGGAGGGCCTTTTTAACTTTTTTTTTGGGGGGGGACTGGTTTTTTCCTGCACGCGCCCAACCTCTCATTATGCTCGGTTTCTGACTTGCTATCCTGGACCTCTTACCAAGGCCCAGAAAAGACCTACCTCTCCAAGCACGTCTGCCAGCAGTTCTGAATCCTCCTTGTAGTCAAGGGGTCTCCGATGGGCTGACGATGATGAGGTCTCAGTTCCCGGGTTTCGGCAACAGAAGTCCTGTCGCCACCAAGAATGATGCAGCATACTCAGGATCCTTCTGCAGTAAAGCTTGAATGCATCCTGAGAGGGAGAGCATAAGCTTACAGAACAGAGACCCCAAATATCCAAAACCATACCCTTATATAGGTTTATAACCTTCGTCTCGGACGTGTCACCTCCTGATTGGCTGCAGCTCATAGGCCCATCAAGATGCCACGGGAGAGGCAGAGACCAAGGGAGGGAAAAATCACCCTGCACCTGCTCACTGACTTGTTTACTCTCAACGCCAGCGGGATGCAGGTGCCATCTTGTAATGGAGAATGCAGGGACGGCTCCCTACACTTCACTACAGTTGAAAAGGAGAAAATCATATCTTACCTGTCTGGTGTGCTTCTGTTGCTGTGCTAAAACACGGACCACACACTATGCAGGCCAGAAAGGGGCTTACTTAGCTTATGCTCCAGGTCACTGTCCCTAAAGAAAATTATAGCAGCGACTTAAGCAGGACAGTGGGAAGAAAATGTGGAGGAATGCAGTTGTCAGCTCATCTCTGGCTCTCTTACTTCCTCACAGTAAAGCTTAGCAAGTCCCCTTTGTTTACAGATAGCCCCGTGCACATGGACAGTTATAAAAGCATAACTGCTGCCAGTGTACAAGTTTCCAGATTTTTTCTTTTCTTTGGCCGGCTGCAAGGCCTGTATTAAGGCCAAGAGCTCAACTTCTCATGCTGAGGTTCCTTCTGGCAGGCTGCTGGCCCAAACAGGGCAGGTTTAATTCACATCGCTGTCCAAGTCCTTTCTTTACCTTTCACAAGGTAACTGTTCCCATTGGTGAACCAAGTTAGTGCTTCCTCAGCCAGAGGGAAGTTTGTAAGATCTTTGCAAACTCCTGTCTCTTTAATCAGCAGTTGATGACAGTCCCAAATTACTTGTTCATCAGTCTTCTCAGGCAGAAGAGTGGCAGGTAGTGCATCAGTGATTCATGTGGGCATGGTCATCCATCCATTGGACAGTGGGCTGCCAGACAATGCTCTCCTGCTCACCAGTGCATGGGGGGCTATTGTAGTTACTTTCTGCCCCTAAGTTAACATGTCAGAGTCTTTGACCAGTACAGCCATGGCAGCCATAGCTTTTAGACAGCCAGACCATCCACTGCCTACAGGATCAAGCTCCTTCCCTGTTTATCGGTTACTCATGGCTGATCAGAGTCAAAATAAATCCAGGCTCCTACATTTGACAAGATGTCTCTTTTTAACAGAGGGTAAGGGCATCCAGGGATATCTAGGAACAAGTGAGATATCTGGCCTACATCAAGGATCACTGCCACAGGAGTCCAGGCAGCTCCTGCATCCTGCTTGTGGGCACTCAACTCTGATGTACCATCTGGCACAGGTAAGGTAAACAACACAGTTTGACAAGAACATGGCATAGGAGATGCAGGCAAACAGGAATTGCAGCTGGGTGCCCCACTGAGGCCATGCCTTCTCCATTTCCTGATCTGGCTCTCAGTCAGGTCCTGTTGTCTAGCCACTGCTGGCCTGCATTTTAATTGCTAATCTCATTAACACCTGCCACAGGTGGGAAGGCAATCTACACCCAGTCAAGCCTCATAAATAATTTTTAAATGAAACAAAACGTCCTACTGGATACTTGAAACCCATCACTGGGTCTCTGCTAGAGTACCCTCAGCTAAAGACCTCAAGATCTCTGTTAGATCCACTAATCCTCTTGGGCACATTCTGAGTCCCTACATACTGAATTTTTTTAAATTATTATTGTTTATGTTACATGTCGATTCCTATCCCTCACTTGATACCCTCCCTCCCTCTTACATTCTCTCCCCCTTTACATTCACCCTGACCACCTCCCCTTCCATTCACCCCCTCTCCAATATGGGGCTATGCCATCCAGGTAGGGACATGTATTTCTGACATTGAGAGTTTAGTTTAAGGTATGGTTAGAGTTAGAGTGAGCATTATGGTTGGTGGTAGCATTAATGTTGGGTTCCTGAAGCCCAGGAAATGAGTGTGAGCCCATGGCGAAAATAACAGGAAAGGAAAGTAACGTTCAGATAGAAGAGAGTTTCCCCTAAGCAGTCTATGTAATTATTTGGGACCTTTGCTAAGCAATTAGTGGGATAAGAGATGTGGGAAGAAACATTTGAGTCACCCATAGATAATGTGACCCAGAGCCATAGGTCAACACCTCTACCAGAGATGATTAATAAAGGAGTAGAGCCGTGTTGATATCATGCACCTGGGCTTGCCCAAGGATCCAGAGCTCTTGGGGAATGTACTGCAGAAGAAATGGGGAGAAACAGAGTAAAAGCTGATCCTGCATTCCAAACAGCTGGACAAAACAGCCCTACAGACTACAGCTAGGATATCTGAAACTTCTTTGATTCCCCCAAGATAGCGCCCCTTACCAGCAGGAAGTAGTTTGGAAAGAACAACGCCCAAATTCCCAAATATTGTGTATGAATGTTTGTTTTCATTTAATTGGACTTTGTTATGTAAAATTACAAAAAAAATCCTCAAAGCTTTCCAAACAAACTAAGGAGTTTGGACTTTATGTTGTAGGGAACTATAAGCTCTATAGGGTAGTTAGGTAGCAATGGAAATCACCAAGTTGAGCAAATGATTGAAAGCTGCATGGCCTTCATAATAAAAAGGAAGAAGATAGAATCCCAGGATGTACTTAGTGGCCCACACCCATGCAGTCATGACCCCCTCTTCTCCTCTTTAGGAAAGTGCATAAATGAACTTCAGTGTTGTGATTGTCATAGATGCTATGAAAGTAAAGTCTGAAGAAAGGGTTCTCCCACAAGCCCACAAGCCAACAAGGCTCCTCTGAGCACTAAAGCTTGTCTGAAGCCTCAACACCACCCAAAAGAGAAACAAACACCTCAAAGAGCTGAATTCCCTCTACTGCCCAATCCTCTACAGAGCTCTGAATAACCAGTTAGGGCATATGGAGGGCTTTTGAGAATTTGTTTTATTAAATACAGTCCATGTTGAGGACTAAGTTATTGTATAATTTATCTAAAGCAGAAGTGAATATTAAAAATTATTTCCAGTTATTTGCTACTCTTTACTATCAGCTAAGGTCTTGTGGCCACACATGTCACTGTACATGCATGGTAAGAATTCAACATGTGGTTTGCCACTAAATGTCTTCTTCCCAACCCTACCCAGTGATAAGGTGGAAGCTCAAAATAGCCTAAATTTGAAGTATTTGCACAGAAATTAATAAGCAGATGAGAGATTCTTCTGCAAGAAGGTAATATACATCTGTCAGTCTAACATTAATGTTCACACACGGCACCACTCTCTCCTTGCAGAGGTTCTCCACGACCACACTCTTTGTAAATGTAGTAGTCTATCACTCAATGAAGCAGGTGACATAAAAGTTACCAAGTTCATGTTTAGGCTGATGTGATGATCTGACTACTTTATTTGCATTTACTTGGACTGGGTGATTCTTTATACTACACACACACACACACACACACACACACACACACACACACACCACAGAGACCAAGGGAAGAGAATTTCACTTACTGATCCTCAAATATTGGGATGGCTTCCCAAGGCAGCTAAGACCAGATGCTGGCCTAGTCCCTGGTGTAAGGACTAAAAGAAGGGCACTGCCACCATTGTACCACCAAATCCCATGGTAACTGTCCTGGGTATCATTCTGAAGTGTCCAGTTTCTAAATGTCACTATCTGGCTAAGAACACTACAGGAGAACTAATTTGTGATACCCAAAACATAAGTACAACAGCTGTTTGATCCAAACTATTCACCATCATGCCGTTAGGTAGACCCTCTACCTGAATGGCTGGGGCTGGAGATGGCTCATTGGGTAAAAGGTCAGGGACAGTGGCACATGACTATTTCTCCAAATAGTCCTCCAAATAGAGTAGAGGGACAATATGGAGACAGGAGGATACCTGCAGTGCATTAACCAGCCACTCTCTAAACACTGAGCTACATACATCTCCAGCACAAATTGAACTTTCTGGAAGTTAAGAATTCTCTCCAATAGAAGACACTTAAAATTGGCCAGAAAGGCAACACAGTAAGAAATGAAACTGTTGGTATATAAAGCAGACATAGGGCCTGTAGCCAAAGTAGGGAAACAAGTGCAAACCAGTAGAAAAAGACAGCCCAGTAAAAACCGATCAAGGGCTCAGGCAGACATTTCAGAAACCGAGGGCTCTTTTGATGGCCCAGTGAGCAAGTAGAAACGTTGCAGACTTGTCAATTGTCAGGGAAATCAACAGGCAAATGGAACCATCAGTGCACAGTCATAAGTCTACACAAAAATGTAAAAACTAAACAGCAGGGCCAATGAAATGGTAAGGTCACTTGCCTGGCTCCCATAAATTGTCTCTGACTTCCAGTCATGCTGTGGCACCTGCTCCCAATAAATGCTTGTTTCAAACACACACAGACAAAGAGAGAGAGAGATAGAGAATAAGAGAGAGAGGAATATGCTAGAATATGCACACTATTTCTGTTCATATTAGCCACAAACTGAAACAACATAAATATTCATCAGCATTAGACTGGAATTATGCATGGGGGGAAGCAGACCGGAACCTATAATATGAAGCTTAAATAGCCAGAGTGCCTTCTGTTGCATTGTGCCTGCTTTCTTTACTGTTTGAAGGTGAAAATTTCTTGGATAGGTAGTTTATGCTTGTTGGGATAGGGGTGGGGGTAGCAGGGATTTATTTTTGTTTTCTATTGAGGATGAAACAGTCAGAGGTGTTAAAGTCAGACAGCTTAACCTGTGGTGGAGTGGAGACACAGACCCTAAGTCATTGGTGCTGTCAGGTTCAGCAAAAGCAACAAAATCTTAGGTCTCCTCCTAGCCTAGGGAATAAGATTCTCTAGCTGCCAGGGGCCTCACAGCAGTTGCTCACAACCTGATTGTAAGACACCACAGGTGAGGAAGAGGCCAAGTAGATTGAGAAGCTTAGGGTCAAACTGAGGGCCTCACGGGTCCTAGGGCAGTGCTCTGCTGCTGAGCCTCCACACTCAATGTCTCTGTGCCAAAGTCATCTCTCCTCTGTAGAGCCCTGAAACTCTTTCTATCAGGTTCAAGTACTTATCCCTAAAACTGTTCCTGCATCTCCTATTTAGGTGAACTAGGTGGTGTGTACCAATCGAAACTTCCCCAGTAGGTCTAATGAAGGCAAGAACAAGCCATCCCTTAGCATTAAATGTTCCTGCCATCTGAATGTTAGCTCTGGCATAAGAGGGCTTTGTTTCCTGTTGGAGAGTTGTGCTTGACATGTAAGTATGGCCATGGGTGAATCCAAAAGAAGCCATGGAAATGTGATCCTTTCCCTGTGCTCCCTAGTCCCATTGCTAAGGAGGGCTGCCTTTCCTGCAGAGGCTTGGCTGGTTGTGGCTCACCTTACCCCCTCTGGCAGGTGTTAATGAGATTAGCAATTATAAGGCAAGCCAGCAGTGGCCAGACCCCAGGACCTGACTGAGAGCTAGTTCAGGAAATTCAGAAGGCATGGCCTCAGTGGGGCAACCAGCTGCAGTTATTATTTGCCTGTACATCCTATGCCTTGGGCTTGGCAAGTGTGGTGTTTCCCCTACCTGTGCCAGATAGTACAGCAGAGTTGGGTGCCCACTAGCAGGATGCGGGAGGGTCCTGTATGCCAGTGGCAGTGATCCTTGATGTAGGCAGGGTATATCAATTGTTCGTAGATATCCCAGTGTGCCCTCTGTTAAAAAGAGACATCCTGTCGAATGTAGGAGCCTGGATTTATTTTGACTCTGAACAGCTATCATTAACCGATAAACAGGGAAGGAGCTTGATCCTGTAGCCAGTGGATGGTCTGTGTTAGGAACTAGCAGGCAGCTGACCCCTGCCCTAAGGATGGGTGGGACTCTCTTGTCCTTGTCAGCTTTACCTGGCAGCTAGAGGACTCATTTACACTGAAAGACCTAAAAAGTAATGTTAATGATGGACTAACCTAGAAACCAATATGTGTTCCTTGGAATTTGCTCGCTTCCACTCACAAGTCCCTGAGATTAGAAGAATTCACACTGCCCCTCCTTTACTGTGAGTCAACAGGTGGTAAATAGGGTCAAGAGATAGCTGTAACTCTGGTTTGCCCAGACTAGATTAATTAGCACACCTGAAGCCCTAAGGTCTGCTGACCCTAATAGACAGACCATCAGGCCTCCAAGGGTCAAGTACTCAATGGAAAGAGGGTCCCACCCCTTCCTAAGCTTGTGCATTTGCCTTTAAAAACACCTGGGCCCAGGGGAGGGGGCTTCTCCCTAGCTGCAAGCTGGAGGAGCCTGTTTGTGCAATTGTTTCCTGTTCATTAAAGCCTCTTGCATTTTGCAGCAACTGGACTGGACACTGAGTTCTTGGGGTATCGACTCCTCATTCTGGAAGACTCCTCATTCTGAAGGTCTTACAACACATGCTCAAGCCTCTTTTAAAATAAGCTCTCCAAGTGCTTCTCTCTCTTTGCTCTCTCTCTGCTCTCTCTCTGCCTCTCTCTGCTCTCTCTGGTCTCTCTGCTCTCTCACATCTCTCTCTGCCTCTCTTTGCTCTCTCTCTCTTGTCTCTCTGCTCTCTCTCCTGCTTCTGGTTGGCCACCAGATACCCCCTCTTTTCTCCCCTTGCTCAATAAACTACATGTGGGCACTGAGTCTTGTGTTTGTGTTTCTTAGGCATTAACTGCAGCAAAAGAACAACATTGGTTCCGAACCCCAGGCAGGCTCTCCATGTGGGTCACTGGTGGCCTTCTTCTGGCAGGCGGCTAGCCAGAGACACTCTTTCAGATACCAGAAGTATGCCTCCATCCACCCCCCCACCCTCATCCGCCCACCCCCATTTGCTGGAAATACTACCCTACACTGACTTCAATTAGGTAAGGTACTCTTTTAAATTTTAACCCATTTCCTTAAGGTCGGGTACATTCCTCACGGGTGGAAGACATACCGACCTTGGCGGTATATCTGCTCTGCTCTAGGACTGCTGAGTCCTTCCAGCCCCTGTTGGCCCTGGCAACGTACTTGGGCTGAGGAGCTTCCAGTAAAGCTCTGCCATTCTCATTTACGGTGTTGCCACACTCTTGAGCTGACGAGTTCCAAGACTGCATGGTCACTTTCTGCTCTACCCATGGGGAATAAACCGACCAAGGAAATACCCCCTCACCACTCCACTGGGATTCCTGATAGATGCCACTTGTTAAGGCACCCAGTCTTATTTACCTTTGTACTGAAAAGGTGGGCTAGATATCCCCTAGAAAATAATTCAAATGGGCCAGGTAAAGGCTCTCTAGATCCTGATATTTTACTGGATCTTTCAAATTACTGCCAGCAAACAGGTAGATGGAAGGAGTTTTTTCTATCTCTCTGCTAAATAATCTCTTACCCTAAACTTATTTCTGTTCTCTTCCTGCCACGTTAAAACTCTCCTGCTGCCACAGCCACTGCCGCAGCCTGTCTCAGAGCCTGGGCTGAGGAAGCATCTACTCAAGTCAAAATTTTATCTCAAAACTTTATGATTTCTGCTAGTTTTTGGGGATATGTTTATGGCAGCCACCATCTTGACCACATGGCCTAGCCTCACCCCCCATGGTTCTTCCCTCTGCTACACCAGCCACCTAGGCAGAGGTAGTCTAGCCAGCTTCTGCCACCAACAGAACCTGTAATTCATTTACCTTTTGCTTTTATTCTTTTATTTGCTTTATTCTTTATTCTTTGTCTCTAATTTTTTTCACTATGTCATACATAGCTTCACATTCTAGTCTTCTCAGTTTTACCCAGTCCTGTTTAATGTGTCTGTACATTTAATTTAAATTTATGTATATGTAAGCTAACTCATACAACATATATTCAACTGTACTCAGTCTCAAATACTTCTAAATTGTTATGCGCCTTTTTAATGGTGGTAAACATTTAAGGTTATACATGTCTATTTCAAGCTAACAAAATATCTATGCCACCCAGTCTTTCCTGTAAGCTGTTTATAAAGGTTAAGCCTCTATTATCAAAGGGAGTTTTTCTCTATCACTTTGTCCTCTACAGGGATAACTGTAACCTACTAAGTTAAAACCAGTTACAGTCAGGCTTCAGGGCTCTGAGTAAAACATCCCTCCACAGCCTCTCAGCTTGGATCCAGTATTCCAAACAGATTAATTAATTACAGGGATAAAGCTTTACCTAGCCACCTGTGTGCTCAAGACAAGTAACTAAAGACATATTTTTGTATACTAAGTTATGCTAGACAGTCAGACAGCCCTCAAATGCTCAGAGATCTAGAGAATATGGCATTTAAAATGTTTCCTTAAAAAGCTATTATAACAGAGAGACAGGCCAGCTGCTGGCACCACACATTTCCTCCAAGAAGACTGATGGACACTGAAAGAAACTCCACCCACAAAAGTTCCAATGCTAGCCACTGAGCAATCCTGCCTTTCATCTCAACTGCTGCAAAGGGCTCTAAGTACCGTGGACAAGAGGGCAGTGGAATAGACTTTCTCCACGTTGCTTGGGCCAACGGTAGGTAAGTCTTCCAAAAGCTCCTAATCCACAGGTCTCATGCCATCAACAGAAGGCAGATGTCCTTAAAGCCTCTGACTTCAACAACTGTGGAGGACCTGGGGTGGGTGTCCATGCTGCCAGCTAGTAAGTCTGTGTTATGCTCTAATCATTCAAGTAAAATTGTATCCTTCTCAAGAACTCTGATGCTTTTGATGACTGGTAGCTTTGTCAGCTAAAAGTAGCAACAAAGGCTTCAATTGTTTCAAAACAGATTTCAAAAATGGGTATTTTAAGGTTCCTACTGTTTATAGTCTTAACATTATTCAATAAAGTTTTAACAGTGTTAAACATCATACTATGCCACTATATGATCACATCTGTAACTATGACCTTACAATTAAGGTGCTTTTCATTGTGCTAAAGATCTCTGTTAGATCCACTAATCCTCTTGGGCACATTCTGAGTCCCTACATACTGAATTTTTTAAATTATTATTGTTTATTTTACATGTCGATTCCTATCCCTCACTCGATACCCTCCCTCCCTCTTACATTCTCCCCCCTTTACATTCACCCTGACCACCTCCCCTTCCATTCACCCCCTCTCCAATATGGGGCTATGCCATCCAGGTAGGGTCATGTATTTCTGCCATTGAGAGTTCAGTTTAAGGTATGGTTAGAGTTATGGTGAGCATTATGATTGGTGCTAGCATTAGTGTTGGGTTCCTGAAGCCCGGGAAAGGACTGAGAGCCCATGGTGAAAATAACAGGAAAGGAAAGTAACGTTCAGATAGAAGAGAGTTTCCCCTTAGCAGTCTATGTAATTATTTGGGACCTTTGCTAAGCAATCAGTGGGATAAGTGATGTGGGAAGAAACATTTGAGTCACCCATAGATAATGTGACCCAGAGCCATAGGTCAACACCTCTACCAGAGATGATTAATAAAGGAGTAGAGCCGTGCTGATATCATGCACCTGGGCTTGCGCAAGGATCCAGAGCTCTTGGGGATTGTACTGCAGAAGCAATGGGGGAAATGTGGGTAGGAGCAAGATGTGTAAACTGATGGACTACCTGTGAGGTCTAGACAGAGAGGGAAACATTGGAAAAACACGGAGGGCCAGAATCAGGGTTTGGTGTGATAGCAGAACCTGGAGCCCAGAGACAGAAAGGTGAAACAGGAGCCCAGGTCTGAAGAAGGCACATAGGTTTCCCATCCTGTAGTGATTGTTGCCTCAAGGGATGGAGTCACCTTTGATACATGTGAACTTCCTGGCAGAGGATGAGGAGCTGTAGCTCTGGAGAACCCTGACATGCCCTTGGTCAGCACCCAAAGAGGAATCAGAGGCAAGGAGCAAGTCCTATCCTTTTCTGAGGAAGCAGTGCAGCATGCAAAGTAGGGCTCCATCCCACACAGTTGCCTGCAGTCTAAGCATAGAGAGGAATGCTGCATGCCAGGCGTTATCACTGAACTTCCAGGCCAAGACTGCCTTGTGGAAATTGTACAAGGATGTTCTGTGTCTTCCCAGTCCACACACAGAAGCCACCAGCTACAAGTGGCTAAATGATTGTCATGATAAACAGTCAATTCCTGGCTCTTTCTTGACAAAAAATAGGCTTAGCTGCAAGTTTGTGGTGTTGAGGAACACTTGGCAAGTGAAATTCCACATGAAGATGCTATGTACACTAGGTACTTTAGTGAGGCTACCCTGGACGTAATATCAAAATCCTGGAGATTTTAAGGATGTGGGCAGCTTCTGAAAAGGTCAGAGTACCTAGTGTGGGACATATGACCCAGGAAATACAGGAGAAGAGCCATTTTTAAATTCTTAATATTTATCTAAAAATACATAATAAAAACTATAGCTTCATATACATAGTAGTATCAAAGTTTCAGTTTTACTTTCCAAAATTTCTATTTAGTAAATGTGCATGCATTTGTTCCTGAGTGACAGGAGCCTTCAGAACACAGAAGAGTGTTTCAGGTCTCCTGTTAAAAGAATTACAGATAGGTGTGTACCACCATGTGGATGCTAGGAATTGAACCAGGCGTCCTCTAAGGGCATTAACCACTGAGCCAGCCCTTGGTGCCCCAAGCCCTGCAGAGCTGCATTTGTTCTGAAAAGTGAATCCTATGTGTTCCTTTGGGACTGTGGCTGATATGTCTTATTCAACCTTAGAGGTAGGTTTCTCACCTGAAGCAAAATGCTGTGGATTTTTAGACTTCAGAGGTAAAACTCTGTTTTCTAAAACCCAGGTATGCAAGGCTCAAATTCCTCAGGGCTTAATTTAAAAAAAAACAAAATTCCTCAAAGCTTTCCAAACATACTAAGAAGTTTGGACTTCATCTTGTGGGGAACTAGAAGCTCTAGAGGATAGTTAGATAGCAATGGAAATCACCAAGTTTAGCAAATGATTGAAAGCTGCATGGCAATCATATTAATAAGGTAAGAATATAGAATCTCGGGATGCACATATTGGCCCACACCCATGCAGTCATGGCCACCTCTTGTCCTCTTTAGGAAAGTGCATAAATGAACTTCAGTGTTGCGATTGTCATAGATGCTATGAAAGTAAAGTCTGAAGAAAGGGTTCTCCCACAAGCCAGAGTATGCTCCTCTGAGCACTAAAGTTTGTCTCAAACCTCAAAACCACCTGAAAGAGAAACAAACACCTCAAAGAGCTGAATTCGCTCTACTGTCCAGTCCTCTACAGAGCTCCAAGTAACCAGTTAGGGCATATGGAGGGCTTTTTGAGAATTTGTTTCATTAAATACAGTCCATGTTGAGGACTTAGTTATTGTATAAATTATCTAAAGCAGAAGTAAATGTTAAAAATCATTTCCAGTTATTTGCTACTCTTTAGTATCACCTAAGGTCTTGTGGCCACACATGTCACTGTACATGCATGGTGAGAATGCAACATGTGGTTTGCACTAAATGTCTTCTACCCAACCCTACCCAGTGATATGTTGAGAGCTCAAAATAGCCAAAATTGGAGTTATTTCCTCTGAAATTAACAAGAAGTTGAGAGATACTTCTGCAAAAAGGGAATATACATCTGTCAGTCTAACATTAATATTCACACACTGCATCATTCTCTCAGTGCAGAGGTCCCCCACGACCACATTCTTTGTAAATGTAGTAGTCCATCACTCAATGAATCAGCTCATATAAAAGTTACCAAGTTCATGTTTAGGGTGGTGTGATGATCTGACTATTTTTTTGCATTTACTTGAACTGGGTGATTCTTTATACTACACACACACATACACACACACACACACACACACACACACATCACATACACAAAAAGGCAGAGAATATCACTTACTGAGCCTCAAATATTGGGATGGTTTCTCAAGGCAGCTAAGACAAGATGCTGGTCTGGTCCCTGGTGTAAGGACTAAAAGAAGGGCACTGCCACCACTGTACCAACAAATGCCATGGTAACTGCCCTGGGTGTCTTTCTGAGGTGTCCAGTTCCTAAAAGTCACTATGTGGCTAAGAACCCTACAGGAGAACTAATTTGTGATACCCAAAACATAAGTACATAGCTAGAGGCAGCAACAGCTGTTTGATCCAAACTATTCACCATCATGCCCTTAGGTAGACCCTCTACCTGGACAGCTGTGGCTGGAGATGGCTCATTGGGTAAAAGGTCAGAGACAGTGGCACATAACTTTTTCTCCAAATACTGAGGAGAGGGACAATATGGAGACAGGAGTCTCCTGCTGTGCATTAACCAGACAGCCTAACAGAATCCTTGAGATCCATGTTCAGTGAAGGGCACTTTCTAGGCAGTAACTCAATCACTGCTGAGATTAGCTTTGCTATGGGTTTGACTCCTCAGAATATAGCTTCATGACCTTGGACTTGAGAAGCAAGAAGTTGGGACTTTTGTTGTTGTTTGGGTTTTTTTGGTTTTGTTTTTGTTTTTTTGAGACAGGATTTATGTGTAATCACTATGTTCAACCAGGCTGATCTCAAAATCACAGATTCTCTGGTCTCTCAAGTGCTAGAATTAAAGACATCTACTACTATCCTGGTTGGAAAAGGCTGTGTAAAGTAAGACATGAGGGAAAAAAAGGTCATGAAGGCAACCTTTTTAAAATATTGATAGATTAGTTTGCTTTAAATATTTATTTTTCTTTTGTATGTATATGACTGTGTGTTTGTACAAGCACATATAGGTGCCCTCCAAAAAAAAAAAAAAAAAAAAAAAAAAGCCATCAGAACCCCTACAACACCTGGAGTTACATGTGGTAGTAAGCTCACCCTGTGGAGTCTGGAAACCAATCTCTCATCTTTCTGCTTACTTGGTTACTTTTTGAGATAGGGTCTCCAAAAACAGGCTAGCCTTGAACTTGCTATGTAGCTGTGTAGCTGAGGATGACCTTGAACCTCTGATCTTCCTGCCTCTACCTCCCAAATACTGGGATTATAGGTAAACACCACCATACATAACCAGTTTCTGGAGAGCCAGGAATAGAGCCCAGGGTCTCATGCATGTTAGGCAAGCACTCTCTAAACACTGAGCTACATATATCTCCATCACAAATTGAACTTTCTGGAAGTTAAGAATTCTCTCCAATAGAAGACACTTAAAATTGTCCAGAAAGGCAACACAGTAAGGAATGAAACTGTTGGTATATAAAGCAGACATAGGGCCTGCATCCAAAGTAGGGAAACAAGTTCAAACCAGTAGAAAAAGACAGCCCAGTAAAAACCGATCAAGGGCTCAGGCAGACATTTCAGAAACCGCGGGCTCTTTTGAGCAAGTGGAAAGGTTGCAGACTTGTCAGTTGTCAGTGAAATCAACAGGCAAATGGAACCATCAGTGCACAGTCATAAGTCTACACAAAAATGTAAAAACTTAATGGCAGGGCCAGTGAAAAAGTAAGGTCACTTGCCTGGCTCCTTCAATTTGTCTCTGACTTCCACTCCTGCTATGGGACCTGCTCCCAATAAATGCTTGTTTAAAACACATACACAGAGAGATGGGGGGGGGGAGGAGAATAAGAGAGAAAGAGGAACATGCTAGAAGGTGCACACTAGTTCTGTTCATAGTAGCCACAAACTGGAACAACACAAATATCCATCAGCATTAGAGTGGAATTAGGCATGGGTGAGGAAGAGGCCAAGGAGATGGAGAAGCTAAGGGTCAAACTGAGGGCCTCACAGGTGCTAGGGCAGTGCTCTGCTGCTGAGCCTCCAAACTCAACCTCTCTGTGCAAAAGTCATCTCACCTCTGTAGAGCCCAGAGTCCCTGTCCATCAGTTCAAGTACTTATCCTTTTAAATTCTTCCCTCATCTCCTATTTAGGTGAACTAGGTGGTGTGTACCAATCGAAAGTGCCCCAGTAGATCAAAAGAAGGCAAGAACAAGGCATCCCTTAGCACTTAAATGTTCCTGCCATCTGAATGTCAGCTCTAGTGTGAGAGAGCTGTGTTTTCCTGTTGCACAGTGGTGCTTGATATATAAGTATTGCCATGGATGAATCCAAAAAGAGGCTGAGGAAATGTGATTCATCCCCTTTGCCAAAGAGGGCTGCCTACCTGCAGAGGCTCAGCAGGGTGGGTCTCCCCTTAAGGCCTCTGGCAGGTGTTAATGAGATTAGCAATTAAAAGGCAGGCCAGCAGTGGCCAGACACCAGGAACTGACTGAGAGTCAGCTCAGGAAATGGAGAAGGCATGGCCTCAGTGAGGCAACCCGCTATAGTTCCTGTTTGCCTGTATCCACTATGCCATGGGCTTGGATAGTGTGGTGTTTCCCATACCTGTGCCAGATAGGACAGTGGAGTTGAGTCCCCACTAGCAGGATACGGGAGTTGCCTGGATACAGGTGGCAGTGATCCTTGATGCAGGTGGGATATATCACTTGTTCCTAGATATCCCAGGATGCCCTTACCTTCTGTTAAAAAGAGACATCCTGTCAAATGTAGGAGCCTGGATTTGTTTTGACTCTGAACAGCCATCAGTAACCGATAAACAGGGAAGGAGCTTGATCCTGTAGGCAGTGGATGGTCTGGCTTTCTAAAAGCTATGGCTGCCATGGCTGTACTGGTCAAAGACTCTGACATGTTAACTTAGGGGCAGAAAGTAACTACAATAGCCCCCCATGCACTGGTGAGCAGGAGAGCATTGTCCAGCAGCCCACAGAACAATGGATGTCCAATGCCCACATGAATCACTGATGCACTACCTGCCACTCTTCTGCCTGAGAAGACTGAAGAACAAGTAATTTGGGACTGTCATCACCTGCTGATTAAAGAGACAGGAGATTGCAAAGACCTTACAGTCTATCCTCTGGCCATGGAAACACAAACTTGGTTCACTGATGGGAACCTTGTGAAAGGTAAAGAAAGGACTGGGACAAGGATGTGAATGAAACCTGCAGAGTTTGAGCCAGCAGCCTGCCAGAAGGAAACTCAGCATGAGAAGCTGAGCTCTTGGCCTTAACACAGGCCTTGCAGCTGGCCAAAGAAAAGAAAAAAAATCTGTAAACCTGTACATGGGCAGCAGTTATGCTGTTATAACTGTCCATGTGCAAGGGGCTATCTGTAAACAGAGGGGACTGGCTAAGCTTTACTGTGAGCAAGTGAGAGAGCCAGAGATGAGCTGACACCTGCATTCCTCCACATTTTCTTCCCACTGTCCTGCTTGAGTAGCTGCTGTAATTCTCATTAGGGACAGTAACCTGGAGCATAAGCTAAGTAAGCCCCTTTCTGGCCTGCATTGTGTGTGGTCAGTGTTTTAGCACAGCAACAGATGCTCACCAGAACGGTAAGATATGATTTTCTTCTTTTCAACTGTGGTGAAGTAAATGTATGTTTTATTGTTTATTTTCATCTCATTTGTTCTTTTGCCAAGATAGGCTGTTAGCAATACAGTCCTTTCTGTCCTTGAATTTGTGACTCCTGTCTCAAGCTTCTGAGTACTGAGCAAGGCATGTACCATCCCACTGGTTTGTATTTTTCACTAATTAAATATGAGATGGTTACATTTAATTCTCTTTATGTATACTTATTTGTTCTGAGGCAGGGTCTTGCTTTGTAGCCAAGCCCGCTTGAAGGTATTAGCAGTCATCTGTCCATATTTCCAAGTGCTGCAATTATAAACTTGCATAGAGAAATGGGAGGCATTGGTGTTTGTTTGAAAGACGGGGTAAGGAAACATTGAATAAATATATTAATTTGAAAACTGCTTCAATTATAAACTTGCACTACACATAGCTACCTAAATGCATGGGGCTTTTTTGTAAAAGTAAAAAATTATATATGTTTAGGCTTATATTTTGTCATGTTCAAAAAACAAGCTGGTAGGTATCTAAGACAGAGGAATATGTTGTCAGTTTAGCATTGCAAATGGAAAGCATTCTAGTTGGAGGAGGGATATATATGACAAATGTGGAAGGCAGTTACCCTATTTACCCTGCTTAAATTTTTTTTCTTTTGTTTTACAGAGCATAATAATATTTTAACTTTAGAGAAATGGGAGGCATTGGTGTTTGTTTGAAAGAGGGGTAAGGAAACATTGAATAAATTGATTAATTTGAAAACTGCTTCCCTCAAAGCCATGAAAACCTCAATTCACTCCTCACAATTCTTGAAAATTAATCCAGATTGCTGGGTTGTGGTTTATGCCTTTAATACCAGTACTTTGGAGGCAGAGTCAGAGGCAGAAAGATCTTCAAAGGCCAGCCTGTTCTACAGAGTAAGTTTTAAGACATCCAGGGCATCATATAGGAACCTTGTCTGGAGTGAAAAAACATAATGGTTGCATATACTTCTAACTTCAACATTGAGAGGCAGAGATAGGTGGAATGAGAAACTCCATCTCCAAAATACGTAAAAATAGGACAGCAGCTTAAGATATATTGTGCAATTGCATGCCTTTTCTGCTCTTGAATAAGAGCAGGTTTCAGTTTCTAGCCCATGTGGTGGACTACAACTGTCCTGAACAGGGAAACCAGCACTGACTTCTGACTTCAGTGGTTACCATATTCACAAGCAACACACTTAAATTACATGAAGGAAAGAATCTCATAGTCTTGTAAGTTAGGCTTTATATCAAAAACCCAGGTAGACAGTATCACCCCAAACTTGATTTCTGTCCTCCATTCCTTCTTCATATATATGTCTGATCTACCATCCACCACCAGAGAATAAATGGGTACATAAGAGCCGAGTATATGTAGTGATACAAATAGTTGTTACCAGACAAACTTAAAACTTTGTGGCTCCTTTAATGATCAAACCTGTGTACCACTCAGCCATCCAGGATGATTCTGAAAATATGGGACACTAGGGAGAGCTGAATGATAATGTCGAGGTATCTCAGGTTCCATTACTAGTAAAGTAGAATCATACCACCCATGTCTATAGATGGAATAATACCAATAGTCAGACTGCCTTTCAAAGGTAAGGATAATTGATCCTTCAAGAAGACCATGACATTAGACCATTTTCCTTAAGTTAATATGATTGATGTAGATGTGCTACATGAAAAATCTTTTTTTTTTTTTTCTTAAACACTCAAGTTCACTCGTGTGAATTTAGGCACATGAGAACCTTTGGAGTATACTAATCACATCTGTTTTCTCTGAATATAAGGCAGTTTTTAAACAATGATTAGTGAAACTATATATTTACAATATATAAATAATATTCACTCTACTTCATTCTTTATCCACCAGGAATGGGGCAGGATCTACTGTATTCATAGTAATGGACAAAGAGGTGATCATGGGAATATTAGTGTAAGTATTGTGTAATTTGAGTACTGTATTGACAGGAAAAACTGGCTGTGTTTATACTTGCAATACAGATTGTGCTGAGTACATATTGCTTTTGTCCCATTTGTGGGGATGGAATTTCATTAAGATTGTTGTTAACTTGGAGCAGGGCAATAATTCAGGTGTGTTTTACTACAGTATAAATTGGAGCAATCTGTATTTACTACCAAAGATATTACACGCAGGGCTATAATTCAGGGATATTTTACTACAGTAGGAATTGTAAAAGGGAGTTGAGCATGGTGACTGATACCTGTAATCTTAACCTGAAAAGGCGGTTGGAGTATCAGTTCTCTAGTTATTTTTTTACCACATAGGAGAAGTCAAGCACGAAACAAAGTCATAATTGTTCTTTCTTGCTAGAAGTATTAGGTGATCCTTTTTTCATTTTTTTCTGTTTGGCATAACCTACATTTTTGGCAGTTTATCTCTGTGTAATAGCCCTGCCCATCTTAGCCCATAGTTTGTATTCAAAGGTGGTCTCCAACTCACAGATAACCACTGCACTTCTGTCTCCCAAGTGCTACAATTAAAAAATTGTGACACCACCCGAGGCTTAAATTGCCTCGTATGTCAATTTAACCATTTGGCATTCCTATTATTTTGTAGTTCCATTACCATCCTTGTACCTTACTATAATCATATCTGGTTTCATAAAAAAAAAAAAAAAAAAAAAAAACAGACAAGTGTCCATTAACTAGAAAAGAATTGGACACTCATGTAGAATTCCTCAAAAAATGTAAAAAAGACAGAATTCATTAACATAAACTACTCTTATAACAATATGATGAACTATGTAAACTTCTTCATAGGCCTATGTATGATGCGCATATCACCTCTGACCCCACCGTAGAGAAGCTGAACCTGTTCCAACAACATGTGGCTACTTTGAGGCAAACAAAGGTATGCTGCTGCATTCATTCCACCATGAAACTTCATTGGACTTTTATGTATCTCATAACAATTTTGATTGTTTTAAGAATTTAGGAATTAACAGTTTGTCAATATTAATAACAAATCATATTGTGTATGAGAAAATTGGAACTAACTTCAGATTCAAGTTTTGAAAAAGATGGAGTGTGTCAATTTCAAAGTGTATTTTCTGTGTCATTGCAGAGTATCGTGGCACTACATACATTGCTTTTGCAGGTAATATGTGTTCAGATTATGCAGTATCAACTCACTTGTATTTATCAATTTGAAAAACCTGACAGGTTTTGCCTTAATTCTAAATAAGGAGCCAGTTTGTATTAAGGGATGCTGAGGTAGGCATCACTTCAGTTTTAGACCAGCCTTGTACACAAAGTGAGTTTGGGGACAGGCAGGGATACACAGGGAAACCCTTTCTCGAGTAAACAAACAGAAAAGGCACATACAGGGATAGAATAGGTGAAGACAACCAACCACAATACAATATGGAATATATCTGTTTGTTTACTGTGTGTGTGTGTGTGTGTGTGTGTGTGTGTGTGTGTGTGGGTGTGGGTGTGGGTGTGGGTGTGGGTGTGTGTATTTATTTATGGGGAGAGAGAGGCAGAAGCACAGATAGACAGAGAGAGCAATAGAGAGATCACGTGTCAAAGTCAATTCAATTCCAATTGTCCATCTTATTTATCAGGTTCACATTTATGAAGGTAAACTTTTCTGCCACTGAGACTTACAGATCTCTCTCACCTTTCCAGTGCTATTATGTAGTTGGACTTTCTTGTCAGATTTTCTTGGAACAATCCATCCCCAAATAATGACACAGACATTTCTAAATTATGAATGATTGGCCTTTAACTTAACCTTGTTCCCAACAATTTCCTATACCTTAACAAATGTCTATTAGCCTATTGTCTATTATTCTGTATTCGCAGCTCCTTCCTTGTCTTCCTGGCATGGGTCCAGGCCTAGATTCATTCCCCTGAGTTTTTCTCTCGGCCCAGCAATCCTGCCTAACCATTCCTTTTGAGCAATTGGCCGTTTAACTTTTTATTAAACCAATTAAGGGCCTTAGGCAGGCAAGGTAAAAAGCACCCTATTTTCACATAATGATCAAATGTCCCACAAGTTTAACTTTTAATCATCCCCTTCTAGATTTAGCATTTTGCTTGATCTCAGGTCCTTCGTGTTTGTACTTTATTGACTGAGATACCTACTCAGGCCCTATTTTGCTTTGTTGGTAATAGAGGCTGAACTTAAATCTCTTAGTATCAGGAATTCTAGACAATAGCCAATAACCCCTAATTATAGCCCATAATTTACTACTTTTTAATTTAGAAACAAAATCTACCTCAATTTTGTGTGAATAAGAAATGTAATAAAAATTAATTATTGTCTCAGAATGCATAGCATTAGCCATTTTAACTAAATTAATGCTTATTTATGTTAACAATATAAAATTTTATTCCTGAGATGATCATGGTGTTTCATGCCTTTGAACCCAGGACTCAGGAGCCAAAAGCATGAATCTCAATGAATTCCAGGCCAGTCACAGATACATAATGAGGCCCTTTCTTAAAAACACAACAATGGAAGAGACAGAAGACTAAAAGTTGAAGCACACTGACTGTACTTACAGAGGATATGAGTTAACTCCCACCAACCAGATGGTAGCTCATGACCATCTACAATCAGATCTGTAGCCCTCTTCTTTTCTACCAGCAGACATTCACGTAGGGTACTACATATGACAAAATAACTTTTAAAAATGAAATAAAATGTCCTATTGGTTACTTGAAACCCATCACTGGGCCTCTGCTAGAGTTCCCTCAGCTAAAGACCACCAAATACTTGTTAGATCCCCATATCCTCTTGGGAACATACTGAGTCCATGCATGCCGGATATTTTTTAAAATTAGTTCATGATTTTTTACATGTAGATCCTTGTTCCCTATATCTCCCTCAATTCCTTCCCTTCCTCTTTTCATCTGTTGCCCCCTCACATTCACCCTGACCACCCTGCCATCCTATTCACCCACAATCAACACATAGGGCTAGGCCATCCAAGTGGGGTCATGTATTTCTGACAGCGCATTTGAAGTGTTGATTAGAATGTCTCTTCTATGTCTAGGTTTAGGGGGTATCCCTGGATTGGGGGAATGTGTCCTCAAGGTCCTTTTGCGCACCAGGAATACATCCAGGTCCCACTGTCTGAACTCCATTAGACAGCTCACACCTTCTAGCTGATACCCATCTCAGGGGTCTGAGTCAGTTCCATGCTGGATTCACAGCTATCAGTCTGGGGTCCTATTAACTCCTCCTTCATCAGGTCAGCTGTCTCAACGTGTTTCTGCAACTCGATCTTGTCCTCTCTCTCTCTGCATCTGGATTCTAGTTAGACGCAGTGTTTACTTCTGGGTCTTTGCTTCTGTTTTCTACAGAGACTAGATGAAGGCTCCATGTAGCGCTCGAGTTAGTTGCTGATCTCATTTTCAGGGAAGGTCAATAATGGAAGCCTTTCCACTGTTGCTCAGATTGTTAGTTGGAGTCAGTCTTGTAGGTCTCTAGATATAACTTTAGGTTCAATTTTCTCTTCAAACCAATAATGACTTGTTCTTTTATGTTCTCTCCCTGTCTACCATGTTCTACTTTTGTGCCTGGGTTACCTCATTCATGATTGCTTCTTCAATTACTATCCACTTGCCTGTGCATTTCCAGATTCCATTTTTTCTGTAGATTAGTAGTCCATTGTGTAGATGTGCCACAAGTTCTTTATCCATTCTTCAGTTGAGAGGCATCTGGGTAGATTCTAGGTTCTTGCTATTACAAATAATGCTGCTATAAATATAATTAAACACTTGTCTCTGTTGCATGAATGTGGATAATTTGGGTATATGCCTATGAGGGGGATTGCCAGGTCCTGTGGTAAACCAATTCCCATCTTGCTGAGGAACTGCCATAGCTATCTTGAAAATGGCTGTACAAGTTTGAACTCCCAAAATCAGTGGAGGAGTTTTACCCTTTCTACACATCCTGTCCAGCAGTACTCAGGAGCCAAAAGCATGAATCTCAATGAATTCCAGGCCAGTCAAAATTACATAATGAGGCCTTTTCTTCAAACACAGCAATAGCCTGGTTAGATGGCTAAAAGTTCAAGCACACTGATTGTACTTTTAGAGGATATGAGTTACTTCCCAACAATCAGATGGTAGTTCACAACCATCTACAATGAGATTGTTGCCCTCATCTTTTCTACCAGGAGATATTCAAGTAGGATACTACACATGATAAATAATTTTTTAAAATGAAATAAAACGTCCTACTGGATACTTGAAACCCATCACTGGGCCTCTGCTAGAGTTCCCTCAGCTAAAGACATCAAGATCTCTTTTAGATCGACTATTCCTCATGAGCACGTTCTGAGCCCCTGCATACTGAATTTTTTTCAATGATTATTGATTATTTTACTTGTCGATTCCTATCCCTCACTCCCTACCCTTTCTCGCTCTTATATTCTGTCCCCCTTCTCTTGCACCCTGACCACCTCCCCTCCCATTCACCCCCTCTCCCCATATGGGGCTATGACATCCAGGTAGGGTCATGTATTTCTGACAATGAGAGTTCTGTTTAGGGTATGGTTAGAGTTAGGGTGAGCATTATGGTTGGTGGTAGCATTAGGGTTGGGTTCCTGAAGCCCAGGAAAGGAGTGAGAGCCCATGCCAAAGATAACAGAAAAGGAAAGTAAACTTCAGATGGGAGAGAGTTTACTCTTAGCTGTCTATGTAATTATTTGGGACCTTTGCTGAGCAATCAGTGGGATAAGAGATGTGGGAAGAAACATTTGAGGCACCCATAAAAGATGTGACCCAGCGCCACAGGTCAACACCTCTACCAGAGATTATTAAAAAAGGACTAGGGCCCTGCGGACATCATGCACCTGGGCTTGCCCAAGGATCCGGAGCTCTTGGGGTTTGTACTGCAGAAGCAATGGGGGAAATGTGGGTAGGAGCATGATGTGTAAACTGATGGACTACCTGTGAGGTCTAGACAGAGAGGGAAACTTTGGAAAAACACGGAGGGCCAGAATGAGGGTTTGGTGAGACAGCAGAACCTGGAGCCCAGAGACAGATAGGTGAAACAGGAGCCCAGTTCTGAAGAAGGCACATGGGTTTCCCATCCTGTAGTGATTGTTGCCTCAAGGGATGGAGTCACCTTTGATACATGTGAACTTCCTGGCAGAGGATGAGGAGCTGTAGCTCTGGAGAACCCTGACATGCCCTTGGTCAGCACCCAAAGAGGAAGCAGAGGCAAGGAGCAAGTCCTATCCTTTTCTGAGGAAGCAGTGCAGCATGCAAAGTAGGGCTCCATCCCACACAGCTGCCTGAAGTCCAAGCATAGAGAGGAATGCTGCATGCCAGGCGTTATCACTGAACGTCCAGGCCAAGACTGCCTTGTGGAAATTGTACAAGGATGTTCTGTGTCTTCCCAGTCCACACACAGAAGCCACCAGCTACAAGTGGCTAAATGATTGTCATGATAAACAGTCAATTCCAGGCTCTTTCTTGACAAAAAATAGGCTTAGCTGCAAGTTTGTGGTGTTGAGGAACACTTGGCAAGTGAAATTCCAAATGAAGATGCTATGTACACTCGGTACTTTAGTGAGGCTACCCTGGATGTAATATCAAAATCCTGGAGACGGTAAGGATGTGGGCAGCTTCTGAAAAGGTCAGGGTTCCTAGTGTGAGACATATGACCCAGGAAATACAGGAGAAGAGCGATTTTTAAATTCTTAATATTTATCTAAAAATACATAATAAAAACAATAGCTTCATATACATAGTAGTATCAAAGTTTCAGTTTTACTTTCCAAAATTTTTATTTAATAAATGAGACAGGAGCCTTCAGAACCCAGGAGAGGGTGTCAGGTCTCCTGTTAAAAGAATTACAGATAGTTGTGACCCAACATGTGGGTGCTAGGAATTGAACCGGGCCTGCACTTAACCACTGAGCCAGCCCTTGGTGCCCCAAGCCCTGCAGAGCTGCATTTGTTCTGAAAAGTGAATCCTATGTGTTCCTTTGGGACTGTGGCTGATATGTCTTATTCAACCTTGGAGGTAGGTTTCTCACCTGAATCAAAATGCTGTGGATTTTTAGATTTCAGAGGTAAAACTCTGTTTTCTAGAACCCAGATATGCAAGGCCCAAATTCCTCAGGGCTTAATTTAAAAAAAAATTCCTCAAAGCTTTCCAAACAAACATAGGATTTTGGACTTTATCTTGTGGGGAACTAGAAGCTCAAGAGCATAGTTAGGTAGCAATCGAAATCACCAAGTTGAGCAAATGATTGAAAGCTGCATGGCCTTCATATTAATAAGGTAAGAATATAGAATACCGGGATGCACTTATTGGCCCACACCCATGCAGTCATGGCCCCCTCTTCTCCTCTTTAGGAAAGTGCATAAATGAACTTCAGTGTTGCGATTGTCATAGATGCTATGAAAGTAAAGTTGAAGAAAGGGTTCTCCCACAAGCCAGAATAGGCTGCTCTGAGCACTATAGCTTGTCTGAAACCTCAAAACCACCCAACAGAGAAACAAAAACCTCAAAGAGCTGAATTTGCACTACTGCCCAATCCTCTACAGAGCTCTGAGTAACCAGTTAGGGCATATGGAGGGCTTTTGAGAATTTGTTTTATTAAATACAGCCCATGTTGAGGACTAAGTTATTGTATAAATTATCTAAAGCAGAAGTAAATGTTAAAAATCATTTCCAGTTATTCGCTTCTCTTTAGTATCAGCTAAGGTCTTGTGGCCACACATGTCACTGTACATGCATGGTGAGAATGCAACATGTGGTTTGCCACTAAATATCTTCTCCCCAACCGTACCCGGTGATAAGTTGGAAGCTCAAAATAGCCTAAATTCAAGGTATTAGCACAGAAATTAACAAGCAGATGAGAGATTCTTCTGCAAAAAGTTAATATACATCTGTCAGTCTAACATTAATGTTCACACACTGCATCACTCTCTCCGTGCAGAGGTCTCCCTACGACCACACTCTTTGTAAATGTAGTAGTCCATCACTAAATGAATCAGCTCACATAAAAGTTATCAAGTTCATGTTTAGGGTGATGTGATGATCTGTCTACTTTATTTGCATTTACTTGGACGGGGTGATTCTTTATACTACACTCACCCACACCCACACCCACACCCACACCCACACACACACACACACACACACACACACCACAGAGACACAAAGGCAAAGAATTTCACTTACTGAGCCTCAAATATTTGGATGGCTTCCCAAGGCAGCTAAGACCAGATGCTGACCTGGTCCCTCGTGTAAGGACTAAAAGAAGGGCACTGCCACCATTGTACCAACAAATGCCATGGTAACTGTCCTGAGTATCTTTCTGAGGTGTCCAGTTCCTATATATCACTATGTGACTAAGAACCCTACAGGAGAACTAATTTGTGATACCCAAAACATAAGTACATAGCTGGAGGCAGCAACAGCTGTTTGATCCAAACTATTCACCATCATGCCCTTAGGTAGAAACTCTACCTGGAGGGCTGTGGCTGGAGATGACTCATTGGATAAAAGGTCAGGTACAGTGGCACATGACTTTTTCTCCAAATACAGAGGAGAGGGACATTATGGAGACAGGAGGATCCCTGCAGTGCATTAACCAGCCAGCCTAGCAGAATCCTTGTGATCCAGGTTCATTGAAGGGCAGTTTCTAGGCAGTAACTCGTTCATAATAGCTTCATGACCTTGGACTTGAGAAGGAAGAAGTTCGGATTTTTGTTGTTCTTTGGGATTTTTGGTTTTGTTTTTGTGTTTTTGAGATAGGATCTGTGTGTAATCACTATGTTCAACCAGGCTGATCTCGAAATCACAGATTCTCCTGTCTCTCAAGTGCTAGAATTAAAGACATCCACTACTATCCTGGTAGGAAAAGACTGTGTAAAGTAAGAAATGAGGAAAAAAGGTCATGAAACCAAACTTTTAAAAATATTGATAGATTAGTTTGTTTTTAATATTTATTTTTATTTTGTGTGTGTATGTAAAATCACATATAGGTGATCTACAAAAAAAAAAAAAAAAAAAAAAAAAGCCATCAGATCCCGTACAACACCTGGAGTTACAGATGGTAGTGAGCTCACCTTGTGGAGGCTGGAAACCAAACTCTAATCTTTCTGCTTACTTGGTTACTTTTTGAGACAGGGTCTCCAATAACAGGCTAGCCTTGAACTTGCTATGTAGCTGTGTAGCTGAGGATGACCTTGAACCTCTGATCTTCCTGCCTCTACCTCTCAAATACTGGGATTTTAGGTAAACACCACAATACATACCCAGTTTCTGGAGAGCCAGGAATAGAGCCCAGGGTCTCATGCATGTTAGGCAAGCACTCTCTAAACACTGAGCTACATACATCTCCAGCACAAATTGAACTTTCTGGAAGTTAAGAATTCTCTCTATTAGAAGACACTTAAAATTGGCCAGAAAGGCAACACAGTAAGAAATGAAACTGTTGGTATATAAAGCAGACATAGGGCCTGTAGCCAAAGTAGGGAAACAAGTGAAAACCAGTAGAAAAAGACAGCCCAGTAAAAACCGATCAAGGGCTCAGGCAGACATTTCAGAAACCGCGGGCTCTTTTGAGCAAGTGGAAAGGTTGCAGACTTGTGAGTTTTCAGTGAAATCAACAGGCAAATGGAACCATCAGTGCACAGTCATAAGTCTACACAAAAATGTAAAAACTTAATGGCAGGGCCAGTGAAAAAGTAAGGTCACTTGCCTGGCTCCTTCAATTTGTCTCTGACTTCCACTCCTGCTATGGGACCTGCTCCCAATAAATGCTTGTTTGAAACACATACACAGAGAGACAGAGGGGTGGGGGAGGAGAATAAGAGAGAAAGAGGAACATGCTAGAAGGTGCACACTAGTTCTGTTCATAGTAGCCACAAACTGGAACAACACAAATATCCATCAGCATTAGAGTGGAATTAGGCATGGGTGAGGAAGAGGCCAAGGAGATGGAGAAGCTTAGGGTCAAACTGAGGGCCTCACAGGTGCTAGGGCAGTGCTCTGCTGCTGAGCCTCCAAATTCAACCTCTCTGTGCAAAAGTCATCTTTCCTCTGTAGAGCCCAGAGTCCCTCTCTATAAGGTTCAAGGACTTATCCCTTTAAATTGTTCCTGCATCTCTTATTTAGGTGAACTAGGTGGTGTGTACCAATCGAAAGTGCCCCAGTAGATCAAAAGAAGGCAAGAACAAGGCATCCCTTAGCACTTAAATGTTCCTGCCATCTGAATGTCAGCTCTAGCGTGAGAGAGCTGTGTTTTCCTGTTGCACAGTGGTGCTTGATATATAAGTATTGCCATGGATGAATCCAAAAGAGGCTGAGGGAATGTGATTCATTCCCTTTGCCAAAGAGGGCTGCCTACCTGCAGAGGCTCAGCAGGGTGGGTCTCCCCTTAAGGCCTCTGGCAGGTGTTAATGAGATTAGCAATTAAAAGGCAGGCCAGCAGTGGCCAGACACCAGGAACTGACTGAGAGTCAGCTGGGGAAATGGAGAAGGCATGGCCTCAGTGAGGCAACCAGCTATAGTTCCTGTTTGCCTGTATCCCCTATGCCATGGGCTTGGATAGTGTGGTGTTTCCCATACCTGTGCCAGATAGGACAGTGCAGTTGAGTGCCCACTAGCAGGATGCGGGAGTTGCCTGGATACAGGTGGCAGTGATCCTTGATGCAGGTGGGATATATCACTTGTTCCTAGATATCCCAGGATGCCCTTACCTTCTGTTAAAAAGAGATCCTGTCAAATGTAGGAGCCTGGATTTGTTTTGACTCTGAACAGCCATCAGTAACCGATAAACAGGGAAGGAGCTTGATCCTGTAGGCAGTGGATGGTCTGGCTGTCTAAAAGCTATGGCTGCCATGGCTGTACTGGTCAAAGACTCTGACATGTTAACTTAGGGGCAGAAAGTAACTACAATAGCCCCCCATGCACTGGTGAGCAGGAGAGCATTGTCCGGCAGCCCACAGAACAATGGATGTCCAATGCCCACATGAATCACTGATGCACTACCTGCCACTCTTCTGCCTGAGAAGACTGAAGAACAAGTAATTTGGGACTGTCATCACCTGCTGATTAAAGAGACAGGAGATTGCAAAGACCTTACAGTCTTCCCTCTGGCCATGGAAACACTAACTTGGTTCACTGATGGGAACCTTGTGAAAGGTAAAGAAAGGACTGGGACAAGGATGTGAATGAAACCTGCAGAGTTTGAGCCAGCAGCCTGCCAGAAGGAAACTCAGCATGAGAAGGTGAGCTCTTGGCCTTAACACAGGCCTTGCAGCTGGCCAACGACAAGAAAAAAAATCTGTAAACCTGTACATGGGCAGCAGTTATGCTGTTATAACTGTCCATGTGCAAGGGGCTATCTGTAAACAAAGGGGACTGGCTAAGCTTTACTGTGAGCAAGTGAGAGAGCCAGAGATGAGCTGACACCTGCATTCCTCCACATTTTCTTCCCACTGTCCTGCTTGAGTCGCTGCTGTAATTCTCATTAGGGACAGTGACCTGGAGCATAAGCTAAGTAAGCCCCTTTTTGGCCTGCATTGTGTGTGGTCAGTGTTTTAGCACAGCAACAGATGCTCACCAGAACGGTAAGATATGATTTTCTTCTTTTCAACTCTGGTGAAGTAAATGTATGTTTTATTGTTAATTTTCATCTCATTTGTTCTTTTGCCAAGATAGGCTCTTAGCAATACAGTCCTTTCTGTCCTTGAATTTGTGACTCCTGTCTCAAGCTTCTGAGTACTGAGATGGTTACATTTAATTCTCTTTATGTATACTTATTTGTTTTGAGGCAGGGTCTTGCTTTGTAGCCAAGCCCGCTTGAAGGTATTAGCAGTCATCTGTCCATACTTCCAAGTGCTGCAATTATAAACTTGCATAGAGAAATGGGAGGCATTGGTGTTTGTTTGAAAGACGGGGTAAGGAAACATTGAATAAATTGATTAATTTGAAAACTGCTTCAATTATAAACTTGCACTACACATAGCTACCTAATGCATGGGGCTTTTTTTGTTTTTTTGTTTTTTTTTTTTTTTTTTTTTTGCATATAGAGTATTTTTTATTTAATTTTATATAACAAAGTCCAATTAAATGAAAACAAACATTTATACACAATATTTGGGAATTTGGGCGTCGTTCTTTCCAAACTACTTCCTGCTGGTAAGGGGCGCTGTCTTGGGGGATTCGAAGAAGATTCAGATATCCTAGCTGTAGTCTGTAGGGCTGTTTTGCCCAGCTGTTTGGAATGTAGGATCAGCTTGTACTCTGTTTCAGGCAGTCTGGTGTGATCAAACCACATTAGTCTGGAAGGAATCCACATCTTTTCATTTTCTGTGGAAACAAAAATAGAAATACTTTTCCCCAGTAACTTGTTCTTCAACTTAAATTTTGGAGTCAAAGCATTTTTTTTTTATTATTATTATTTTACATGTCGATCCCAGTTCCCTCTCCCTCCCTCCCTCCCTCCCCCCCAAGCCCTCCCTCCCTCCTTCCCTCCCTTTTGCCCTCTCTACCCTCTCACATGGGGCTTTTTTGTAAAAGTAACAAATTATATATGTTTAGGCTTATATTTTGTCATGTTCAAAAAACAAGCTGGTAGGTATCTAAGACACAGGAATATGTTGTCAGTTTAGCATTGCAAATGGAAAGCATTCTAGTTGGAAGAGGGATATATATGACAAATGTGGAAGGCAGTTACCCTATTCACCCTGCTTACAATTTTTTTCTTTTGTTTTACAGAGCATAATAATATTTTAACTTTAGAGAAATGGGAGGCATTGGTGTTTGTTTGAAAGAGGGGTAAGGAAACATTGAATAAATTGATTAATTTGAAAACTGCTTCCCTCAAAGCCATGAAAACCTCAATTCACTCCTCACAATTCTTGAAAATTAATCCAGATTGCTGGGTTGTGGATTATGCCTTTAACACCAGTACTTTGGAGGCAGAGTCAGAGGCAGAAAGATCTTCAAAGGCCAGCCTGTTCTACAGAGTAAGTTTCAAGACAGCCAGGGCATCATATAGGAACCTTGTCTAGAGTGAAAAAACATAATGGTTGCATATACTTCTAACTTCAACATTGAGAGGCAGAGATAGGTGGAATGAGAAACTCCATCTCCAAAATACGTAAAAATAAGACAGCAGCTTAAGATACATTTTGCAATTGCATGCCTTTTCTGCTCTTGAATAAGAGCAGGTTTCAGTTTCTAGCCCATGTGGTGGACTACAACTGTCCTGAACTGCTATTCCAGGGAAACCAGCACTGACTTGTGACTTCAGTGGTCACCAGATTCACAAGCAACACTCTTAAATACATGAAGGAAAGAATCTCATAGTCTTGTAAGTTAGGCTTTATATCAAAAAACCAAGTAGACAGTATCACCCCAAATTTGATTTCTGTCCTCCATTCCTTCTTCATATATATGTCTGATCTACCATCCACCACCAGAGAATAAATGGGTACATAAGAGCCGAGTATATGTAGTGATACAAATAGTTGTTACCAGACAAATTTAAAACTTTGTGGCTCCGTTAATGATCAAACCTGTGTACCACTCAGCCATCCAGGATGATTCTGAAAATATGGGACACTAGGGAGAGCTGAATGATAATGTCGAGGTATCTCATGTTCCATTACTAGTAAAGTAGAATCATACCACCCATGTCTGTAGATGGAATAATACCTATAGTCAGACTGCCTTTCAAAGGTAAGGATAATTGATCCTTCAAGAAGACCATGACATTAGACCATTTTCCTTAAGTTAATATGATTGATGTAGATGTGCTACATGAAAAATCCTTTTTTTTTTTTTTTTTTTTCTTAAACACTCAAGTTCACTCATGTGAATTTAGGCACATGAGAACCTTTGGAGTATACTAATCACATCTGTTTTCTCTGAATATAAGGCAGTTTTTAAACAATGATTAGTGAAACTATATTTTTACAATATATAAATAATATTCACTCTACTTCATTCTTTATCCACCAGGAATGGGGCAGGATCTACTGTATTCATAGTAATGGGCAAAGAGATGATGATGGGAATATTAGTGTAAGTATTGTGTAATTTGAGTACTGTATTGAGAGTGAAAAACTGGCTGTGTTTATACTTGCAATACAGATTGTGCTGAGTACATATTGCTTTTGTCCCATTTGTGGGGATGGAATTTCATTAACATTGTTGTTAACTTGGAGCAGGGCAATAATTCAGGTGTGTTTTACTACAGTATAAATTGGAGCAATCTGTATTTACTACCAAAGATATTACACGCAGGGCTATAATTCAGGAATATTTTACTACAGTAGGAATTTTAAAAGGGAGTTGAGCATGGTGACTGATACCTGTAATCTTAACCTGAAAAGGAGGTTGGAGTATCAGGACTCTAGTTATTTTTTTACCACATAGGAGAAGTCAAGCACGAAACAAAGTCATAATTGTTCTTTCTTGCTAGAAGTATTAGGTGATCCTTTTTTCATTTTTTTCTGTTTGGCATAACCTACATTTTTGGCAGTTTATCTCTGTGTAATAGCTCTGCCCATCTTAGCCCATAGTTTGTATTCAAGGGTGGTCTCCAACTCACAGATAACCATTGCACTTCTGTCTCCCAAGAGCTACAATTAAAAAATTGTGAGGCTTAAACTGCCTTGTATGTCAATTTACCCATTTGGCATTCCTATTATTTTGTAGTTCCATTACCATCCTTGCACCTTGCTATAATCATATCTGGTTTCATTAAAAAAAAAAAAAAACAGACAAGTGTCGATTAACTAGAAAAGAATTGGACACTCATATAGAATTCCTCAAAAAATGTAAAAAAGACAGAATTCATAAACATAAACTACTCTTATAACAATATGAGGTACTATGTAAACTTCTTCATAGGCCTATGTATGATGCGCATATCACCTCTGACCCCACCGTAGAGAAGCTGAACCTGTTCCAACAACATGTGGCAACTTTGAGTCAAACAACGGTATGCTGCTGCATTCATTTCCCCATGAAATTTCATTGTACTTTTATGTATCTCATAACAATTTTGATTGTTTTAAGAATTTAGGAATTAACAGTTTGTCAATATTAATAACAAATCATATTGTGTATGAGAAAATTGGAACTAACTTCAGATTCAAGTTTTGAAAAAGATGGAGTGTGTCAATTTCAAAGTGTATTTTCTGTGTCATTGCAGAGTATCGTGGCACTACATACATTGCTTTTGCAGGTAATATGTGTTCAGATTATGCAGTATCAATTCACTTGTATTTATCAATTTGAAAAACTTGACAGCTTTTGCCTTAATTCTAAATAAGGAGCCAGTTTGTATTAAGGGATGCTGAGGTAGGCATCACTTCAGTTTTAGACCAGCCTTGTACACAAAGTGAGTTTGGGGACAGGCAGGGATACACAGGGAAACCCTTTCTCGAGTAAACAAACAGAAAAGGCACATACAGGGATAGAATAGGTGAAGACAACCAACCACAATACAATATGGAATATATCTGTTTGTTTACTCTGTGTGTGTGTGTGTGTGTGTGTGTGTGTGTGTGGGTGGGTGGGTGTGTGTGTGGGTGTGGGTGTGTGTGTTTATGTTATGGGGAGAGAGAGACAGAAGCACAGATAGATAGAGACAGAACAATAGAGAGATCATGTGTCAAAGTCCATTCAATTCCAATTGTCCATCTTATTTATCATGTTCACATTTATGAAGGTAAACTTTTCTGCCACTGAGACTTACAGATCTCTCTCACCTTTCCAGTGCTATTATGTAGTTGGACTTTCTTGTCAGATTTTCTTGGAACAATCCATCCCCAAATAATGACACAGACATTTCTAAATTATGAATGATTGGCCTTTAACTTAACCATGTTCCCAACAATTTCCTATACCTTAACAAATGTCTATTAGCCTATTGTCTATTATTCTGTATTCGCAGCTCCTTCCTTGTCTTCCTGGCATGGGTCCAGGCCTAGATTCATTCCCCTGAGTTTTTCTCTCAGCCCAGCAATCCTGCCTAACCATTCCTTTTGAGCAATTGGCCGTTTAACTTTTTATTAAACCAATTAAGGGCCTTAGGCAGGCAAGGTAAAAAGCACCCTATTTTCACATAATGATCAAATGTCCCACAAGTTTAACTTTTAATCATCCCCTTCTAGATTTAGCATTTTGCTTGATCGCAGGTCCTTTGTGTTTGTACTTTATTGACTGAGATACCTACTCAGGCCCTATTTTGCTTTGTTGGTAATAGAGGCTGAATTTAAATCTCTTAGTATCAGGAATTCTAGACACTAGCCAATAACCCCTAATTATAGCCCATAATTTACTACTTTTTAATTTAGAAACAAAATCGACCTCAATTTTGTGTGAATAAGAAATGTAATAAAAATTAATTATTGCCTCAGAATGCATAGCATTAGCCATTTTAACTAAATTAATGCTTATTTATGTTAACAATATAAAATTTTATTCCTGAGATGATCATGGTGTTTCATGCCTTTGAACCCAGGACTCAGGAGCCAAAAGCATGAATCTCAATGAATTCCAGGCCAGTCACAGATACATAATGAGGCCCTTTCTTAAAAACACAACAATGGAAGAGACAGAAGACTAAAAGTTGAAGCACACTGACTGTACTTACAGAGGATATGAGTTAACTCCCACCAACCAGATGGTAGCTCACGAACATCTACAATCAGATCTGTTGCCCTCTTCTTTCTACCAGCAGACATTCAAGTAGGGTACTACATATGACAAAATAACTTTTAAAAATGAAATAATGTGTCCTACTGGTTACTTGAAACCCATCACTGGGCCTCTGCTAGAGTTCCCTCAGCTAAAGACCGCCAAATACTTGTTAGATCCCCATATCCTCTTGGGAACATCCTGAGTCCATGCATGCCGGATATTTTTTAAAATTAGTTCATGATTTTTTACATGTAGATCCTTGTTCCCTATATCTCCCTCAATTCCTTCCCTTCCTCTTATCATCTGTTGCCCCCTCACATTCACCCTGACCACCCTGCCATCCTATTCACCCACAATCAACACATAGGGCTAGGCCATCCAAATGGGGTCATGTATTTCTGACAGCGCATTTGAAGTGTTGATTAGAATGTCTCTTCTATGTCTAGGTTTAGGGGGTATCCCTGGATTGGGGGAATGTGTCCTCAAGGTCCTTTTGAGCACCAGGAATACATCCAGGTCCCACTGTCTGAACTCCATTAGACAGCTCACACCTTCTAGCTGATACACATCTCAGGGGTCTGAGTCAGTTCCATGCTGGATTCACAGCTATCAGTCTGGGGTCCAATTAGCTCCTCCTTCATCAGGTCAGCTGTCTCAACCTGTTTCTGCAACTCAATCTTGTCCTCTCTCTCTCTGCATCTGGATTCTAGTTAGACGCAGTGTTTACTTATGGGTGTTTGCTTCTGTTTTCTACAGAGACTAGAAGAGGGCTCCATGTAGCGCTCGAGTTAGTTGCTGATCTCATTTTCAGGGAAGGTCAATAATGGAACACTTTCCACTGTTGCTCTGATTGTTAGTTGGAGTCAGTCTTGTAGGTCTCTAGATATAACTTTAGGTTCAGTTTTCCTTTCAAACCAAAATTGACTTGCTCTTTTATGTTCTCTCCCTCTCTACCATGTTCTACTTTTTGTGCCTGGGTTACCTCATTCATGATTATTTCTTCAAGTGCCATCCACTTGCCTGTGCATTTCAAGATTCCATTTTTTCTGTCTATTAGTAGTCCATTGTGTAGATGTGCCACAAGTTCTTTATCCATTCTTCAGTTGAGAGGCATCTGGGTAGCTTCTAGTTTCTTGCTATTACAAATAATGCTGCTATACATATAATTAAACACTTGTCTCTGTTGCATGAATGTGTTTAATTTGGGTATATGGCTATGAGTGGGATTGCCAGGTCCTGTGGTAAACCAATTCCCATCTTGCTGAGGAACTGCCATAGCTATCTTGAAAATGGCTGTACAAGTTTGAACTCCCAAAATCAGTGGAGGAGAGTTCCCCTTTCTACACATCCTGTCCAGCAGTACTCAGGAGCCAAAAGCATGAATCTCAATGAATTCCAGGCCAGTCAAAATTACATAATGAGGCCTTTTCTTCAAACGCAACAATGGAATGGATAGATGGCTAAAAGTTCAAGCACACTGATTGTACTTACAGCGGATATGAGTTACTTCCCACCAACCAGATGGTAGTTCACAACCATCTACAATGAGATTGTTGCCCTCTTATTTTCTACCAGGAGATATTCAAGTAGGATATTACATATGATAAATAATTTTTAAATGAAACAAAACGTCCTACTGGATACTTGAAACCCATCACTGGGACTCTGCTAGAGTTCCCTTAGCTAAAGACCTCAAGATCTCTGTTAGATCCACTAATCCTCTTGGGCACATTCTGAGTCCCTAAATACTGAATTTTTTTAAATTATTATTGTTTATTTTACATGTCGATTCCTATCCCTCACTCGATACCCTCTCTCCCTCTTATATTCTCTCCCCCTTTACATTCACCCTGACCACCTCCCCTTCCATTCACCCCCTCTCCAATATGGGGCTATGCCATCCAGGTAGGGTCATGTATTTCTGCCATTGAGAGTTCAGTTTAAGGTATGGTTAGAGTTATGGTGACCATTATGGTTGGTGCTAGCGTTAGTGTTGGGTTCCTGAAGCCCAGGAAAGGAGTGAGAGCCCATGGCGAAAATAACTGGAAAGGAAAGTAACGTTCAGATAGAAGAGAGTTTCCCCTTAGCAGTCTATGTAATTATTTGGGACCTTTGCTAAGCAATCAGTGGGATAAGAAATGTGGGAAGAAACATTTGAGGCACCCATAGATAATGTGACCCAGAGCCATAGGTCAACACCTCTACCAGAGATGATTAATAAAGGAGTATAGCCGTGCTGATATCATGCACCTGAGATTGCCCAAAGATCCAGAGCTCTTGGGGATTGTACTGCAGAAGAAATGGGGAGAAATGTGGGTAGGAGCAAGATGTGTAAACTGATGGACTACCTGTGAGGTCTAGACAGAGAGGGAAACATTGGAAAAACACAGAGGGCCAGAATCAGGGTTTGGTGTGATAGCAGAACCTGGAGCCCAGAGACAGAAAGGTGAAACAGGAGCCCAGGTCTGAAGAAGGCACATGGGTTTCCCATCCTGTAGTGATTGTTGCCTCAAGGGATGGAGTCACCTTTGATACATGTGAACTTCCTGGCAGAGGATGAGAACCCTTGGTCAGCACCCAAAGAGGAAGCAGAGGCAAGGAGCAAGTCCTATCCTTTTCTGAGGAAGCAGTGCAGCATGCAAAGTAGGGCTCCATCCCACACAGCTGCCTGCAGTGTGAGGAATGCTGCATGCCAGGTGTTATCACTGAACTTCCAGGCCAAGACTGCCTTGTGGAAATTGTACAAGGATGTTCTGTGTCTTCCCAGTCCACACACAGAATCCACCAGCTACAAGTGGCTAAATGATTGTCATGATAAACAGTCAATTCCAGGCTCTTTCTTGACAATAAATAGGCTTAGCTACAAGTTTGTGGTGTTGAGGAACACTTGGCAAGTGAAATTCCACATGAAGATGCTATGTACACTAGGTACTTTAGTGAGGCTACCCTGGACGTAATATCAAAATCCTGGAGATTTTAAGGATGTGGGCAGCTTCTGAAACGGTCAGAGTACTTAGTGTGAGATATATCACCCAGGAAATACAGGAGAAGTGCCATTCTTAAATTCTTAATATGTATCTAAAAATACATGATAAAAACTATAGCTTCTTATACATAGTAGTATCAAATTTTCAGTTTTACTTTCCAAAATTTTTATTTAGTAAATGTGCATGCATTTGTTCCTGAGTGACAGGAGCCTTCAGAACCCAGGAGAGGGTATCAGGTCTCCTGTTAAAAGAATTACAGATAGGTGTGAACCACCATGTGGATGCTAGGAATTGAACCAGGCGTCCTCTAAGGGCATTAACCACTGAGCCAGCCCTTGGTGCCCCAAGCCCTGCAGAGCTGCATTTGTTCTGAAAAGTGAATCCTATGTGTTCCTTTGGGACTGTGGCTGATATGTCGTATTCAAATTTAGGGGTATGTTTCTCACCTGAAGCAAAATGCTGTGGATTTGTAGACTTCAGAGGTAAAACTCTGTTTTCTAAAACCCAGGTATGCAAGGCTCAAATTCCTCAGGGCTTAATTTAAAAAAAAAACAAAATTCCTCAAAGCTTTCCAAACATACTAAGAAGTTTGGACTTCATCTTGTGGGGAACTAGAAGCTCTATAGGGTAGTTAGGTAGCAATGGAAATCACCAAGTTTAGCAAATGATTGAAAGCTGCATGGCCTTCATATTAATAAGGTAAGAATATAGAATCTCGGGATGCACTTATTGGCCCACACCCATGCAGTCATGGCCCCCTCTTCTCCTCTTTAGGAAAGTGCATAAATGAACTTCAGTGTTGCGATTGTCATAGATGCTATGAAAGTAAAGTCTGAAGAAAGGGTCCTCCCACAAGCCAGAGCAGGCTCCTCTGAGCACTAAATCTTGTCTGAAACCTTAAATCCACCCAAAAGAGAAACAAACACCTCAAAGAGCTGAATTCGCTCTACTGTCCAGTCCTCTACAGAGCTCTAAGTAACCAGTTAGGGCATATGGAGGGATTTTGAGAATTTGTTTCATTAAATACAGTCCATGTTGAGGACTAAGTTATTGTATAAATTATCTAAAGCAGAAGTAAATGTTAAAAATCATTTCCAGTTTTGCGCTTCTCTTTATTATCAGCTAAGGTCTTGTGGCCACACATGTCACTGTACATGCATGGTGAGAATGCAACATGTGGTTTGCACTAAATGTCTTCTCCCCAACCCTACCCAGTGATATGTTGAGAGCTCAAAATAGCCAAAATTGGAGTTATTTCCTCTGAAATTAACAAGAAGTTGAGAGATTCTTCTGCAAAATGGAATATACATCTGTCAGTCTAACATTAATGTTCACACACTGCATCATTCTCTCCGTGCAGAGGTCCCCCACGACCACATTCTTTGTAAATGTAGTAGTCCATCACTCAATGAATCAGGTGACATAAAAGTTACCAAGTTCATGTTTAGGGTGGTGTGATGATCTGACTATTTTTTTGCATTTACTTGAACTGGGTGATTCTTTATACTACACACACACATACACACAAACACACACACACACACACACATACACACACACACATCACAGACACACAAAGGCAGAGAATATGACTTACTGAGCCTCAAATATTGGGATGGTTTCCCAAGGCAGCTAAGACAAGATGCTGGTCTGGTCCCTGGTGTAAGGACTAAAAGAAGGGCACTGCCACCATTGTACCAACAAATCCCCTGGTAACTGTCCTGGGTGTCTTTCTGAGGTGTCCAGTTCCTAAATGTCACTATGTGGCTAAGAACCCTACAGGAGAACTAATTTGTGATACCCAAAACATAAGTACATAGCTGGAGGCAGCAACAGCTGTTTGATCCAAACTATTCACCATCATGCCCTTAGGTAGACCCTCTACCTGAACAGCTGTGGCTGGAGATGGCTCATTGGGTAAAAGGTCAGGGACAGTGGCACATGACTTTTTCTCCAAATACTGAGGAGGGGGACAATATGGAGAAAGGAGTCTCCTGCAGTGCATTAACCAGACAGCCTAGCAGAATCCTTGAAATCCAGGTTCAGTGAAGGGCACTTTCTAGGCAGTAACTCAATCACTGCTGAGATTAGCTTTGCTATGGGTTTGACTCCTCAGAAATAGCTTCATGACCTTGGACTTGAGAAGCAAGAAGTTGGGACTTTTGTTGTTGTTTGGGTTTTTTTTGGTTTTGTTTTTGTTTTTTTGAGACAGGATTTATGTGTAATCACTATGTTCAACCAGGCTGATCTCGAAATCACAGATTCTCTGGTCTCTCAAGTGCTAGAATTAAAGAAATCTACTACTATCCTGGTAGGAAAAGGCTGTGTAAAGTAAGACATGAGGGAAAAAAAATGTCATGAAGGCAAACTTTTTAAAATATTGATAGATTAGTTTGTTTTTAATATTTATTTTTCTTTTGTATGTATATGACTGTGTGTTTGTACAAGCACATATAGGTGCCCTCCAAAAAAAAAAAAAAAAAAAAAAAAAAGCCATCAGAACCCCTACAACACCTGGAGTTACATGTGGTAGTAAGCTCACCCTGTGGAGTCTGGAAACCAATATCTCATCTTTCTGCTTCCTTGGTTACTTTTTGAGATAGGGTCTCCAAAAACAGGCTAGCCTTGAACTTGCTATGTAGCTGTGTAGCTGAGGATGACCTTGAACCTCTGATCTTCCTGCCTCTACCTCCCAAATACTGGGATTATAGGTAAACACCACCATACATACCCAGTTTCTGGAGAGCCAGGAATAGAGCCCAGGGTCTCATGCATGTTAGGCAAGCACTCTCTAAACACTGAGCTACATATATCTCCCTCACAAATTGAACTTTCTGGAAGTTAAGAATTCTCTCCAATAGAAGACACTTAAAATTGTCCAGAAAGGCAACACAGTAAGGCATGAAACTGTTGGTATATAAAGCAGACTTAGGGCCTGTTGCCAAAGTAGGGAAACAAGTGCAAACCAGTAGAAAAAGACAGCCCAGTAAAAACCGATCAAGGGCTCAGGCAGACATTTCAGAAACCGCAGGCTCTTTTGAGCAAGAGGAAAGGTTGCAGACTTGTCAGTTATCAGTGAAATCAACAGGCAAATGGAACCATCAGTGCACAGTCATAAGTCTACACAAAAATGTAAAAACTTAATGGCAGGGCCAGTGAAAAAGTAAGGTCACTTGCCTGGCTCCTTCAATTTGTCTCTGACTTCCACTCCTGCCATGGGACCTTCTCCCAATAAATGCTTGTTTGAAACACATACACAGAGAGACAGAGGGGGTGGGGGAGGAGAATAATAGAGAAAGAGGAACATGCTAGAAGGTGCACACTAGTTCTGTTCATAGTAGCCACAAACTGGAACAACACAAATATCCATCAGCATTAGAGTGGAATTAGGCATGGGTGAGGAAGAGGCCAAGGAGATGGAGAAGCTTAGGGTCAAACTGAGGGCCTCACAGGTGCTAGGGCAGTGCTCTGCTGCTGAGCCTCCAAATTCAACCTCTCTGTGCAAAAGTCATCTCACCTCTGTAGAGCCCTCAGTCCCTGTCTATCAGGTTCAAGTACTTATCCCTTTAAATTCTTCCCTCATCTCCTATTTAGGTGAACTTGGTGGTGTGTACCAATCGAAAGTGCCCCAGTAGATCAAAAGAAGGCAAGAACAAGGCATCCCTTAGCACTTAAATGTTCCTGCCATCTGAATGTCAGCTCTACCTTGAGAGAGCTGTGTTTTCCTGTTGCACAGTGGTGCTTGATATATAAGTATTGCCATGGATGAATCCAAAAAGAGGCTGAGGAAATGTGATTCATTCCCTTTGCCAAAGAGGGCTGCCTACCTGCAGAGGCTCAGCAGGGTGGGTCTCCCCTTAAGGCCTCTGGCAGGTGTTAATGAGATTAGCAATTAAAAGGCAGGCCAGCAGTGGCCAGACACCAGGAACTGACTGAGAGTCAGCTCAGGAAATGGAGAAGGCATGGCCTCAGTGAGGCAACCAGCTGTAGTTCCTGTTTGCCTGTATCCCCTATGCCATGGGCTTGGATAGTGTGGTGTTTCCCATACCTGTGCCAGATAGGACAGTGGAGTTGAGTGCCCACTAGCAGGATACGGGAGTTGCCTGGATACAGTTGGCAGTGATCCTTGATGCAGGTGGGATATATCACTTGTTCCTAGATATCCCCGGATGCCCTTACCTTCTGTTAAAAAGAGACATCCTGTCAAATGTAGGAGCCTGGATTTGTTTTGACTCTGAACAGCCATCAGTAACCGATAAACAGGGAAGGAGCTTGATCCTGTAGGTAGTGGATGGTCTGGCTGTCTAAAAGCTATGGCTGCCATGGCTGTACTGGTCAAAGACTCTGACATGTTAACTTAGGGGCAGAAAGTAACTACAATAGCCCCCCATGCACTGGTGAGCAGGAGAGCATTGTCCGGCAGCCCACAGAAAAATGGATGTCCAATGCCCACATGAATCACTGATGCACTACCTGCCAATCTTCTGCCTGAGAAGACTGAAGAACAAGTAATTTGGGACTGTCATCACCTGCTGATTAAAGAGACAGGAGATTGCAAAGACCTTACAGTCTTCCCTCTGGCCATGGAAACACTAACTTGGTTCACTGATGGGAACCTTGTGAAAGGTAAAGAAAGGACTGGGACAAGGATGTGAATGAAACCTGCAGAGTTTGAGCCAGCAGCCTGCCAGAAGGAAACTCAGCATGAGAAGCTGAGCTCTTGGCCTTAACACAGGCCTTGCAGCTGGCCAAAGAAAAGAAAGAAAATCTGTAAACCTGTACATGGTCAGCAGTTATGCTGTTATAACTGTCCATGTGCAAGGGGCTATCTGTAAACAGAGGGGACTGGCTAAGCTTTACTGTGAGCAAGTGAGAGAGCCAGAGATGAGCTGACACCTGCATTCCTCCACATTTTCTTCCCACTGTCCTGCTTGAGTCGCTGCTGTAATTCTCATTAGGGACAGTGACCTAGAGCATAAGCTAAGTAAGCCCCTTTCTGGCCTGTATTGTGTGTGGTCAGTGTTTTAGCACAGCAACAGATGCTCACCAGAACGGTAAGATATGATTTTCTTCTTTTCAACTCTGGTGAAGTAAATGTATGTTTTATTGTTAATTTTCATCTCATTTGTTCTTTTGCCAAGATAGGCTCTTAGCAATACAGTCCTTTCTGTCCTTGAATTTGTGACTCCTGTCTCAAGCTTCTGAGTACTGAGATGGTTACATTTAATTCTCTTTATGTATACTTATTTGTTTTGAGGCAGGGTCTTGCTTTGTAGCCAAGTCCGCTTGAAGGTATTAGCAGTCATCTGTCCATACTTCCAAGTGCTGCAATTATAAACTTGCATAGAGAAATGGGAGGCATTGGTGTTTGTTTGAAAGACGGGGTAAGGAAACATTGAATAAATTGATTAATTTGAACTGCTTCAATTATAAACTTGCACTTCACATAGCTACCTAAATGCATGGGGCTTTTTTTGTTTTTTTGTTTTTTTTTTTTTTTTTTTTGCATATAGAGTATTTTTTATTTAATTTTATATAACAAAGTCCAATTAAATGAAAACAAACATTTATACACAATATTTGGGAATTTGGGCGTCGTTCTTTCCAAACTACTTCCTGCTGGTAAGGGGCGCTGTCTTGGGGGATTCGAAGAAGATTCAGATATCCTAGCTGTAGTCTGTAGGGCTGTTTTGCCCAGCTGTTTGGAATGTAGGATCAGCTTGTACTCTTGTTTCAGGCAGTCTGGTGTGATCAAACCACATTAGTCTGGAAGGAATCCACATCTTTTCATTTTCTGTGGAAACAAAAATAGAAATACTTTTCCCCAGTAACTTGTTCTTCAACTTAAGTTTTGGAGTCAAAGCATTTTTTTTTTTTTATTATTTTACATGTCGATCCCAGTTCCCTCTCCCTCCCTCGCTCCCTCCCCCCAAGCCCTCCCTCCCTCCTTCCCTCCCTTTTGCCCTCTCTACCCTCTCGCATGGGATTTTTTGTAAAAGTAAAAAATTATATATGTTTAGGCTTACATTTTGTCAGGTTCAAAAAACAAGCTGGTAGGTTTCTAAGACAGAGGAATATGTTGTCAGTTTAGCATTGTAAATGGAAAGCATTCTAGTTGGAAGAGGGATATATATGACAAATGTGGAAGGCAGTTACCCTATTCACCCTGCCTACAATTTTTTTCTTTTGTTTTACAGAGCATAATAATATTTTAACTTCAGAGAAATGGGAGGCATTGGTGTTTGTTTGAAAGAGGGGTAAGGAAACATTGAATAAATTGATTAATTTGAAAACTGCTTCCCTCAAAGCCATGAAAACCTCAATTCACTCCTCACAATTCTTGAAAATTAATCCACATTGCTGGGTTGTGGATTATGCCTTTAACACCAGTACTTTGGAGGCAGAGTCAGAGGCAGAAAGATCTTCAAAGGCCAGCCTGTTCTACAGAGTAAGTTTCAAGACAGCCAGGGCATCATATAGGAACCTTGTCTAGAGTGAAAAAACATAATGGTTGCATATACTTCTAACTTCAACATTGAGAGGCAGAGGTAGGTGGAACGAGAAACTCCATCTCCAAAATATGTAAAAATAGGACAGCAGCTTAAGATACATTTTGCAATTGCATGCCTTTTCTGCTCTTGAATAAGAGCAGGTTTCAGTTTCTAGCCCATATGGTGGACTACAACTGTCCTGAACTGCTATTCCAGGGAAACCAGCACTGACTTGTGACTTCAGTGGTCACCAGATTCACAAGCAACACTCTTAAATACATGAAGGAAAGAATCTCATAGTCTTGTAAGTTAGGCTTTATATCAAAAAACCAAGTAGACAGTATCACCCCAAACTTGATTTCTGTCCTCCATTCCTTCTTCATATATATGTCTGATCTACCATCCACCACCAGAGAATAAATGGGTACATAAGAGCCGAGTATATGTAGTGATACAAATAGTTGTTACCAGACAAATTTAAAACTTTGTGGCTCCTTTAATGATCAAACCTGTGTACCACTCAGCCATCCAGGATGATTCTGAAAATATGGGACACTAGGGAGAGCTGAATGATAATGTTGAGGTATCTCATGTTCCATTACTAGTAAAGTAGAATCATACCACCCATGTCTGTAGATGGAATAATACCAATAGTCAGACTGCCTTTCAAAGGTAAGGATAATTGATCCTTCAAGAAGACCATGACATTAGACCATTTTCCTTAAGTTAATATGATTGATGTAGATGTGCTACATGAAAAATCCTTTTTTTTTTTTTTTTTTTTTTCTTAAACACTCAAGTTCACTCATGTGAATTTAGGCACATGAGAACCTTTGGAGTATACTAATCACATCTGTTTTCTCTGAATATAAGGCAGTTTTTAAACAATGATTAGTGAAACTATATTTTTACAATATATAAATAATATTCACTCTACTTCATTCTTTATCCACCAGGAATGGGGCAGGATCTACTGTATTCATAGTAATGGGCAAAGAGATGATCATGGGAATATTAGTGTAAGTATTGTGTAATTTGAGTACTGTATTGACAGTGAAAAACTGGCTGTGTTTATACTTGCAATACAGATTGTGCTGAGTACATATTGCTTTTGTCCCATTTGTGGGGATGGAATTTCATTAAGATTGTTGTTAACTTGGAGCAGGGCAATAATTCAGGTGTGTTTTACTACAGTATAAATTGGAGCAATCTGTATTTACTACCAAAGATATTACACGCAGGGCTATAATTCAGGGATATTTTACTACAGTAGGAATTGTAAAAGGGAGTTGAGCATGGTGTCTGATACCTGTAATCTTAACCTGAAAAAGAGGTTGGAGTATCAGGACTCTAGTTATTTTTTTACCACATAGGAGAAGTCAAGCACGAAACAAAGTCATAATTGTTCTTTCTTGCTAGAAGTATTAGGTGATCCTTTTTTCATTTTTTTCTGTTTGGCATAACCTACATTTTTGGCAGTTTATCTCTGTGTAATAGCTCTGCCTATCTTAGCCCATAGTTTGTATTCAAGGGTGGTCTCCAACTCACAGATAACCACTGCACTTCTGTCTCCCAAGTGCTACAATTAAAAAATTGTGACACCACCCGAGGCTTAAACTGCCTTGTATGTCAATTTAACCATTTGGCATTCCTATTATTTTGTAGTTCCATTACCATCCTTGTACCTTACTATAATCATATCTGGTTTCATTAAAAAAAAAACAACAGACAAGTATCCATTAACTAGAAAAGAATTGTACACTCATGTAGAATTCCTCAAAAAATGTAAAAAAGACAGAATTCATTAACATAAACTACTCTTATAACAATATGAGGTACTATGTAAACTTCTTCATAGGCCTATGTATGATGCGCATATCACCTCTGACCCCACCGTAGAGAAGCTGAACCTGTTCCAACAACATGTGGCAACTTTAAGGCAATCAAAGGTATGCTGCTGCATTCATTCCCCCATGAAATTTCATTGGACTTTTATGTATCTCATAACAATTTTGATTGTTTTAAGAATTTAGGAATTAACAGTTTGTCAATATTAATAACAAATCATATTGTGTATGAGAAAATTGGAACTAACTTCAGATTCAAGTTTTGAAAAAGATGGAATGTGTCAATTTCAAAGTGTATTTTCTGTGTCATTGCAGAGTATTGTGGCACTACATACATTGCTTTTGCAGGTAATATGTGTTCAGATTATGCAGTATCAATTCACTTCTCTTTATCAATTTGAAAAACCTGACAGCTTTTGCCTTAATTCTAAATAAGGAGCCAGTTTGTATTAAGGGATGCTGAGGTAGGCATCACTTCAGTTTTAGACCAGCCTTGTACACAGAGTGAGTTTGGGGACAGGAAGGGATACACAGGGAAACCCTTTCTCGAGTAAACAAACAGAAAAGGCACATACATGGATAGAATAGGTGAAGACAACCAACCACAATACAATATGGAATATATCTGTTTGTTTACTGTGTGTGTGTGTGTGTGTGTGTGTGTGTGTGTGTGGGTGTGGGTGTGGGTGTGGGTGTGTGTATTTATTTATGGGGAGAGAGAGGCAGAAGCACAGATAGACAGAGACAGAGCAATAGAGAGATCACGTGTCAAAGTCAATTCAATTCCAATTGTCCATCTTATTTATCAGGTTCACATTTATGAAGGTAAACTTTTCTGGCACTGAGACTTACAGATCTCTCTCTCCTTTCCAGTGCTATTATGTAGTTGGACTTTCTTGTCAGATTATCTTGGAACATTCCATCCCCAAATAATGACACAGACATTTGTAAATTATGAATGATTGGCCTTTAACTTAACCTTGTTCCCAACAATTTCCTATGCCTTAACAAATATCTATTAGCCTGTTGTCTATTATTCTGTATTTGCAGCTCCCTCTTTGTCTTCCTGGCATGGGTCCAGGCCTAGATTCATTCCCCTGAGTTTTTCTCTCAGCCCAGCAATCCTGCCTAACCATTCCTTTTGAGCAATTGGTCGTTTAACTTTTTATTAAACCAATTAAGTGTCTTAGGCAGTCAAGGTAAAAGGCACCCTATTTTCACATAATGATCAAATGTCCCACAAGTTTAACTTTTAATCATCCCCTTCTAGATTTAGCATTTTGCTTGATCTCAGGTCCTTCGTGTTTGTACTTTATTGACTGAGATACCTACTCAGGCCCTATTTTTCTTTGTTGGTAATAGAGGCTGAACTTAAATCTCTTAGTATCAGGATTTCTAGACACTAGCCAATAACCCCTAATTATAGCCCATAATTTACTACTTTTTAATTTAGAAACAAAATCGACCTCAATTTTGTGTGAATAAGAAATGTAATAAAAATTAATTATTGTCTCAGAATGCATAGCACTAGCCATTTTAACTAAACTGATGCTTATTTATGTTAACAATATAAAATTTTATTCCTGAGATGATCATGGTTTTTCATGCCTTTGAACCCAGTACTCAGGAGCCAAAAGCATGAATCTCAATGAATTCCAGGCCAGTCACAGATACATAATGAGGCCCTTTCTTAAAAACACAACAATGGAAGAGACAGAAGACTAAAAGTTGAAGCACACTGACTGTACTTACAGAGGATATGAGTTAACTCCCACCAACCAGATGGTAGCTCACGACCATCTACAATCAGATCTGTTGCCCTCTTCTTTTCTACCAGCAGACATTCAAGTAGGGTACTACATATGACAAAATAACTTTTAAAAATGAAATAAAATGTCCTACTGGTTACTTGAAACCCATCACTGGGCCTCTGCTAGAGTTCCCTCAGCTAAAGACTGCCAAATACTTGTTAGATCCCCATATCCTCTTGGGAACATCCTGAGTCCATGCATGCCGGATATTTTTTAAAATTAGTTCATGATTTTTTACATGTAGATCCTTGTTCCCTATATCTCCCTCAATTCCTTCCCTTCCTCTTATCATCTGTTGCCCCCTCACATTCACCCTGACCACCCTGCCATCCTATTCACCCACAATCAACACATAGGGCTAGGCCATCCAAGTGGGGTCATGTATTTGTGACAGCGCATTTGAAGTGTTGATTAGAATGTCTCTTCTATGTCTAGGTTTAGGGGGTATCCCTGGATTGGGGGAATGTGTCCTCAAGGTCCTTTTGCGCACCAGGAATACATCCAGGTCCCACTGTCTGAACTCCATTAGACAGCTCACACCTTCTAGCTGATACCCATCTCAGGGGTCTGAGTCAGTTCCATGCTGGATTCACAGCTATCAGTCTGGGGTCCTATTAGCTCCTCCTTCATCAGGTCAGCTGTCTCAACCTGTTTCTGCAACTCAATCTTGTCCTCTCTCTCTCTCTGCATCTGGATTCTAGTTAGACGCAGTGTTTACTTCTGGGTGTTTGCTTCTGTTTTCTACAGAGAGCAGATGAGGGCTCCATGTAGCGCTCAAGTTAGTTGCTGATCTCATTTTCAGGGAAGGTCAATAATGGAAGCCTTTCCACTGTTGCTCAGATTGTTAGTTGGAATCAGTCTTGTAGGTCTCTAGATATAACTTTAGGTTCAACTTTCTCTTCAAACCAATAATGACTTGCTCTTTTATGTTCTCTCCCTCTCTACCATGTTCTACTTTTTGTGCCTGGGTTACCTCATTCATGATTATTTCTTCAAGTGCCATCCACTTCCCTGTGCATTTCAAGATTCCATTTTTTCTGTCTATTAGTAGTCCATTGTGTAGATGTGCCACAAGTTCTTTATCCATTCTTCACTTGAGAGGCATCTGGGTAGCTTCTAGGTTCTTGCTATTACAAATAATGCTGCTATAGATATAATTAAACACTTGTCTCTGTTGCATGAATGTGGATAATTTCGGTATATGGCTATGAGTGGGATTGCCAGGTCCTGTGGTAAACCAATTCCCATCTTGCTGAGGAACTGCCAAAGCTATCTTGAAAATGGCTGTATAAGTTTGAACTCCCAAAATCAGTGGAGGAGAGTTCCCCTTTCTACACATCCTGTCCAGCAGTACTCAGGAGCCAAAAGCATGAATCTCAATGAATTCCAGGCCAGTCAAAATTACATAATGAGGCCTTTTCTTCAAACACAACAATGGAATGGATAGATGGCTAAAAGTTCAAGCACACTGATTGTACTTACTGAGGATATGAGTTACTTCCCACCAACCAGATGGTAGTTCACAACCATCTACAATGAGATTGTTGCCCTCTTATTTTCTACCAGGAGATATTCAAGTAGGATATTACATATGATAAATAATTTTTAAATGAAACAAAACGTCCTACTAGATACTTGAAACCCATCACTGGGCCTCTGCTAGAGTTCCCTCAGCTAAAGACCTCAAGATCTCTGTTAGATCCACTAATCCTCTTGGGCACATTCTGAGTCCCTACATACTGAATTTTTTAAAATTATTATTGTTTATTATACATGTCGATTCCTATCCCTCACTCGATACCCTCCCTCCCTCTTACATTCTCTCCCCCTTTACATTCACCCTGACCACCTCCCCTTCCATTCACCCCCTCTCCAATATGGGGCTATGCCATCCAGGTAGGGTCATGTATTTCTGCCATTGAGAGTTCAGTTTAAGGTATGGTTAGAGTTATGGTGACCATTATGGTTGGTGCTAGCGTTAGTGTTGGGTTCCTGAAGCCCGGGAAAGGACTGAGAGCCCATGGTGAAAATAACAGGAAAGGAAAGTAACGTTCAGATAGAAGAGAGTTTCCCCTTAGCAGTCTATGTAATTATTTGGGACCTTTGCTAAGCAATCAGTGGGATAAGAGATGTGGGAAGAAACATTTGAGGCACCCATAGATAATGTGACCCAGAGCCATATTTCAACATCTCTACCAGAGATGATTAATAAAGGAGTAGAGCCGTGCTGATATCATGCACCTGGGCTTGCCCAAGGATCCAGAGCTCTTGGGGATTGTACTGCATAAGCAATGGGGGAAATGTGGGTTGGAGCAAGATGTGTAAACTGATGGACTACCTGTGAGGTCTAGACAGAGAGGGAAACATTGGAAAAACACGGAGGGCCAGAATCAGGGTTTGGTGTGATAGCAGAACCTGGAGCCCAGAGACAGAAAGGTGAAACAGGAGCCCAGGTCTGAAGAAGGCACATGGGTTTCCCATCCTGTAGTGATTGTTGCCTCAAGGGATGGAGTCACCTTTGATACATGTGAACTTCCTGGTGGAGGATGAGGAGCTGTAGCTCTGGAGAACCCTGACATGCCCTTGGTCAGCACCCAAAGAGGAAGCAGAGGCAAGGAGCAAGTCCTATCCTTTTCTGAGGAAGCAGTGCAGCATGTAAAGTAGGACTCCATCCCACACAGCTGCCTGCAGTCTAATCATAGAGAGGAATGCTGCATGCCAGGCGTTATCACTGAACTTCCAGGCCAAGACTACCTTGTGGAAATTGTACAAGGATGTTCTGTGTCTTCCCAGTCCACACACAGAAGCCACCAGCTACAAGTGGCTAAATGATTGTCATGATAAACAGTCAATTCCAGGCTCTTTCTTGACAAAAAATAGGCTTAGCTGCAAGTTTGTGGTGTTGAGGAACACTTGGAAAGTGAAATTCCACATGAAGATGCTATGTACACTAGGTACTTTAGTGAGGCTACCCTGGACGTAATATCAAAATCCTGGAGATTTTAAGGATGTGGGCAGCTTCTGAAAAGGTCAGAGTACCTAGTGTGAGACATATGACCCAGGAAATACAGGAGAAGAGCCATTTTTAAATTCTTAATATTTATCTAAAAATACATAATAAAAACTATAGATTCATATACATAGTAGTATCAAAGTTTCAGTTTTACTTTCCAAAATTTTTATTTACCAATGTGACAGGAGCCTTCAGAACCCAGGAGAGGGTATCAGGTCTCCTGTTAAAAGAATTACAGATAGTTGTGACCCACCATGTGGGTGCTAGGAATTGAACCGGGCGTGCACTTAACCACTGAGCCAGCCCTTGGTGCCCCAAGCCCTGCAGAGCTGCATTTGTTCTGAAAAGTGAATCCTAAGTGTTCCTTTGGGACTGTGGCTGATATGTCTTATTCAACCTTATAGGTAGGTTTCTCACCTGAAGCAAAATGCTGTGGATTTTTAGATGTCAGAGGTAAAACTCTGTATTCTAGAACCCAGGTATGCAAGACTCAAATTCCTCAGGGCTTAATTAAAAAAAAAAATTCCTCAAAGCTTTCCAAACAAACTAAGGAGTTTGGACTTTATCTTGTGGGGAACTAGAAGCTCAAGAGGGTAGTTATGTAGCAATGGAAATCACCAAGTTGAGCAAATGATTGAAAGCTGCATGGCCTTCATATTAATAAGGTAAGAATATAGAATCTCGGGATGCACTTATTGGCCCACACCCATGCAGTCATGACCCCCTCTTCTCCTCTTTAGGAAAGTGCATAAATGAACTTCAGTGTTGAGATTGTCATAGATGCTATGAAAGTAAAGTCTGAAGAAAGGGTTCTCCCACAAGCCAGAGTAGGCTCCTCTGAGCACTAAAGCTTGTCTGAAACCTCAAAACCACCTGAAAGAGAAACAAACACCTCAAAGAGCTGTATTTGCTCTACTGCCCCATCCTCTACAGAGCTCTGAGTAACCAGTTAGGGCACATAGAGGGCTTTTGAGAATTTGTTTCATTAAATGCAGTCCATGTTGAGGACTAAGTTATTGTATAAATTATCTAAAGCGGAAGTAAATGTTAAAAATCATTTCCAGTTATTTGCTTCTCTTTAGTATCAGCTAAGGTCTTGTGGCCACACATGTCACTGTACGTGCATGGTGAGAATGCAACATGTGTTTTGCCACTAAATGTCTTCTCCCCCAACCATACCCCGTGATAAGGTGGAAGCTCAAAATAGCCTAAATTTGAGGTATTAGCACAGAAATTAACAAGCAGATGAGAGATTCTTCTGCAAAAAGTTAATATACTTCTGTCAGTCTAACATTAATGTTCACACACTGCATCACTCTCTCAGTGCAGAGGTCTCCTATGACCACACTCTTTGTAAATGTAGTAGTCCATCACTCAATGAATCAGCTGACATAAAAGTTACCAAGTTCATGTTTAGGGTGGTGTGATGATCTGACTATTTTATTTGCATTTACTTGGACTGGGTGATTCTTTATACTACACACACACACACACACACACACACACACACACACACACACACACACACCATAGAGACACAAAGGCAGAGAATTTTACTTACTGAGCCTCAAATATTGGAATGGCTTCCCAAGGCAGCTAAGACAAGATGCTGGTCTGGTCCCTGGTGTCAGGACTGAAAGAAGGGCACTGCCACCATTGTACTAACAAATGCCTTGGTAACTGTCCTGAGTATCTTTCTGAGGTGTCTAGTTCCTAAATATCACTATGTGACTAAGAACCCTACAGGAGAACTAATTTGTGATACCCAAAACATAAGTACATAGCTGGAGGCAGCAACAGCTGTTTGATCCAAACTATTCACCATTATGCCCTTAGGTAGACACTCTACCTGGAGGGCTGTGGCTGGAGATGGCTCATTGGGTAAAAGGTCAGGGACAGTGGCACATGACTATTTCTCCAAATACAGAGGAGAGGGACATTATGGAGACAGGAGGATCCCTGCAGTGCATTAACCAGCCAGCCTAGCAGAATCCTTGTGATCCAGGTTCATTGAAGGGCAGTTTCTAGGCAGTAACTCGTTCACTGCTGAGATTAGCTTTGCTAAGGGTTTGACTCCTCAGTAATAGCTTCATGACCTTGGATTTGAGAAGCAAGAAGTTCGGATTTTTGTTGTTCTTTTGGTTTTTTTGGTTTTGTTTTTGTGTTTTTGAGACAGGATCTGTGTGTAATCACTATGTTCAACCAGGCTGATCTTGAAATCACAGATTCTCCTGTCTCTCCAGTGCTAGAATTAAAGAAATCCACTACTATCCTGTTAGGAAAAGACTGTGTAAAGTAAGACATGAGGGAAAAAAAGGTCATGAAGGCAAACTTTTAAAAATATTGATAGATTAGTTTGCTTTTAATATTTATATTTATTTGGTGTGTATATGACTGTGTGTATGTACGAGCACATATAGGTGCCCTCCAAAAAAAAAAAAAAAAAAAAAAAAAAAGACATCATATCCCCTACAACACCTGGAGTTACAGGTGGTAGTGAGCTCATCCTGTGGAGGCTGGAAACCAATCTGTCATCTTTCTGCTTACTAGATTACTTTTTGAGATAGGGTCTCCAAAAACAGGCTAGCCTTGAACTTGCTATGTAGCTGTGTAGCTGAGGATGACCTTGAACCTCTGATCTTCCTGCCTCTAACTCTAAAATACTGGGATTATAGGTAAACACCACAATACATACCCAGTTTCTGGAGAGCCAGGAATAGAGCCCAGGGTCTCATGCATGTTAGGCAAGCACTCTCTAAACACTGAGCTACATACATCTCCCTCACAAATTGAACTTTCTGGAAGTTAAGAATTCTCTCCAATAGAAGACACTTAAAATTGGCCAGAAAGGCAACACAGTAAGAAATGAAAGTGTTGGTATATAAAGCAGACATAGGGCCTATAGCCAAAGTAGGGAAACAAATGCAAATCAGTAGAAAAAGACAGCCCAGTAAAATCCAATCATGGGCTCAGGCAGACATTTCAGAAACCGTGTGCTCTTTTGGTGGCCCAGTGAGCAAGTGGAAAGGTTGCAGACTTGTCAGTTGTCAGGGAAATCAACAGACTAATGGAACCATCAGTGCACAGTCATAAGTCTATACAAAAATGTAAAAACTTATTGGCAGGGCCAGTGAAATGGTAAGGTCAATTGCCTGGCTCCCACAAATTGTCTCTGACTTCCACTCCTGGTATGGGACCTTCTCCCAATACATTCTTGTTTAAAACACATACACAGCAAGAGAGACAGTGGGGGGGGGTGGCAGAGAATATGAGAGAAATAGGAACATGCTAGAAGGTGCACACTAGTTCTGTTCATAGTAGCCAGAAACTGGAACAACCCAAATATCCATTAGCATTAGAGTGGAATTAGGCATGGGTGAGGAAGAGGCCAAGTAGATGGAGAAGCTTAAGGTCAAACTGAGGGCCTCACAGGTGCTAGGGCAGTGCTCTTTTGTTGAGCCTCCAAACTCAACCTCTCTGTGCAAAAGTCATCTCTCCTCTGTAGAGCCCTGAGTCCCTGTCTATCAGGTTCAAGGACTTATCCCTTTAAATTGTTCCTGTATCTCCTAATTAGGTGAACTAGGTGGTGTGTACCAATCGAAAGTGCCCCAGTAGATCAAAAGAAGGCAAGAACAAGGCATCCCTTAGTAATTAAATGTTCCTGCCTTCTGAATGTCAGCTCTGGCGTGAGAGGGCTTTGTTTTCCTGTTGCACAGTGGTGCTTGACATATAAGTATTGTCATGTATGAATCCAAAAGATGCTGAGGAAATGTGATCCTTTCCCTGTGCTCTGAAGTCAATACCCATTGCTGAGGAGGCTGCCTTTCCTGCAGAGGCTTGGCTGGGTGTGGATTGCCTTATCACCTGTGGCAGGTGTTAATGAGATTAGCAATTAAAAGGCAGGCCAGCAGAGGGCAGACACCAGGACCTGACTGAGAGCCAGCTCAGGAAATGGAGAAGGCATGGCCTCAGTGGGGCACCCAGCTGCAATTCCTGTTTGCCTGCATCTCCTATGCCATGTTCTTGTCAAACTGTGTTGTTTACCTTACCTGTGCCAGATGGTACAGCAGAGTTGAGTGCCCACAAGCAGGATGCAGGAGCTGCCTGGACTCCTGTGGCAGTGATCCTTGATGTAGGCCAGATATCTCACTTGTTCCTAGATATCCCTGGATGCCCTTACCCTCTGTTAAAAAGAGACATCTTGTCAAATGTAGGAGCCTGGATTTATTTTGACTCTGATCAGCCATCAGTAACCGATAAACAGGGAAGGGGGCTTGATCCTGTAGGCAGTGGATGGTCTGGCTGTCTAAAAGCTATGGCGGCCATGGCTGTATTGGTCAAAGACTCTGACATGTTAACTTAGGGGCAGAAAGTAACTACAATAGCCCCCCATGCACTGGTGAGCAGGAGAGCATTGTCTGGCAGCCCACTGTCCAATGGATGGATGACCATGCCCACATGAATCACTGATGCACTACCTGCCACTCTTCTGCCTGAGAAGACTGATGAACAAGTAATTTGGGACTGTCATCAACTGCTGATTAAAGAGACAGGAGTTTGCAAAGATCTTACAAACTTCCCTCTGACTGAGGAAGCACTAACTTGGTTCACCGATGGGAACAGTTACCCTGTGAAAGGTAAAGAAAGGACTTGGACAGCGATGTGAATTAAACCTGCCCTGTTTGGGCCAGCAGCCTGCCAGAAGGAACCTCAGCATGAGAAGCTGAGCTCTTGGCCTTAATACAGGCCTTGCAGCCGGCCAAAGAAAAGAAAAAATCTGGAAACTTGTACACAGGCAGCAGTTATGCTTTTATAACTGTCCATGTGCACGGGGCTATCTGTAAACAAAGGGGACTTGCTAAGCTTTACTGTGAGCAAGTGAGAGAGCCAGAGATGAGCTCACAACTGCATTCCTCCACATTTTCTTCCCACTGTCCTGCTTGAGTCGCTGCTATAATTTTCTTTAGGGACAGTGACCTGGAGCATAAGCTAAGTAAGCCCCTTTCTGGCCTGCATAGTGTGTGGTCCGTGTTTTAGCACAGCAACAGACGCACACCAGACCAGTAAGATATGATTTTCTCCTTTTCAACTGTGGTGAAGTGTAGGGAGCCGTCCCTGCATTCTCCATTACAAGATGGCGCCTGCATCCCTCTGGCGTTGAGAGTAAACAAGTCAGTGAGCAGGTGCAGGGTGATTTTTCCCTCCCTTGGCCTCTGCCTCTCCCGTGGCGTCATGATGGGCCGATGAGCTGCAGCCAATCAAGGGTGACACGTCCGAGGCGAAGGTTATAAACCTATATAAGGGTTGGGTTTTGGATATTTGGGGTCTCTGTTCTGTAAGCTTATGCTCTCCCTCTCAAGATGCATTCAAGCTTTACTGCAGAAGGATCCTGAGTGTGCTGCATCGTTCTTGGTGGCGACAGGACTTCTGTTGCCGAAACCCGGGAACTGAGACCTCATCATCGTCAGCCCATCGGAGACCCCTTGACTACAAGGAGGATTCAGAACTGCTGGCAGACGTGCTGGGAGAGGTAGGTCTTTTCTGGGCCTTGGTAAGAGGTCAAGGATAGCAAGTCAGAAACCGAGCATAATGAGAGGTTGGGCGTGTGCAGGAAAAAACCAGTCCCCCCCCAAAAAAAAAAGTTTAAAAGGCCCTCCCGGTGATTCTAATGACAAGGGAGTGTATTTGTCAGAAACCAAAGCAGTTAATTTGTCTAAGCTGGGTGTGGTGGCACATGCCTTTAATTCCAGCACTTGGGAGACAGAAGCAAGCAAATCTCTTGTGAGTTCAAAGTCACCCTGGTATGCAGAGTGAATTCCAGGACAGATAAGAGTTACACAGAGAAACCCTGTGTCAAAAAATGAAACAATAGAAGTAAAAGAAACAGAGTAATAATAAAGCCATGTAAAGATGACAAGCTCAGAGAGAATCTGGTTACAGTATGCTATTGTGTTGTCTCTGCATTCATTGTTTGATTGCTGAGAAAATAACAAGTGATAAAGGAAATGTTGCTGGATTAATTCAATTGATATATTTTAAAAATGCTTTGACTCCAAAATTTAAGTTCAAGGACAAGTTACTGGGAAAAAGGATTTCTATTTTTGTTTCAACAGGAAATATAAAGCTGTGGATTCCTTCCAGACTAATGTGGTTTGATCAAGCCAGACCCCCTGAAACCTCGGTTCATATTGCAGAATAGGACCTTTGAGTTTGAGCAGATGCTTCGGGAGTTGAGAGCCGCCATTATTCAGATAAACTTCACGTGCCTTGATCTATCCTTGATGGAGGGACTGTTGTCGTGGATTGCTTCACCTGTTTCCTATTTCAAGGAATGGGTGGGGGTGGGATTGTTTGGTGCAGCCATTTGCTGCGGACTTGTGTTGCTTCTCTGGCTGGTGTGTAGGCTCAGGGCTCAAACTAAGAGAGACAAGGTGGTTATCACCCAGGTGCTTACAGCTTTGGAACAAGGGGCTTCCACTGATATTTGGTTATCTATGCTCAAGCAGTAGGCTGCTGGCTAGACAGATCTTGCACGCCCGAAGCCTAGGCTCATTGAACAGGGTACAGTGTCAGGCTTGAGCAGCCCATGAGGGATGCTGAGCAAATTACTGATGGCTGTTCAGAGTCAAAACAAATCCAGGCTCCTACATTTGACAGGATGTCTCTTTTTAACAGAAGGTAAGGGCATCCTGGGATATCTAGGAACAAGTGATATATCCCACCTGCATCAAGGATCACTGCCACCTGTATCCAGGCAACTCCCGTATCCTGCTAGTGGGCACTCAACTCCACTGTCCTACCTGGCACAGGTATGGGAAACACCACACTATCCAAGCCCATGGCATAGGGGATACAGGCAAACAGGAACTACAGCTGGTTGCCTCACTGAGGCCATGCCTTCTCCATTTCCTGAGCTGACTCTCAGTCAGTTCCTGGTGTCTGGCCACTGCTGGCCTGCCTTTTAATTGCTAATCTCATTAACACCTGCCAGAGGCCTTAAGGGGAGACCCACCCTGCTGAGCCTCTGCAGGTAGGCAGCCCTCTTTGGCAAAGGGAATGAATCACATTTCCTCAGCCTCTTTTTGGATTCATCCATGGCAATACTTATATATCAAGCACCACTGTGCAACAGGAAAACACAGCTCTCTCATGCTAGAGCTGACATTCAGATGGCAGGAACATTTAAGTGCTAAGGGATGCCTTGTTCTTGCCTTCTTTTGATCTACTGGGGCACTTTGGATTGGTACACACCACCTAGTTCACCTAAATAGGAGATGAGGGAAGAATTTAAAGGGATAAGTCCTTGAACCTGATAGACAGGGACTGAGAGCTCTACAGAGGTGAGATGACTTTTGCACAGAGAGGTTGAGTTTGGAGGCTCAGCAGCAGAGCACTGCCCTAGAACTTGTGAGGCCCTCAGTTTGACCATAAGCTTCTCCATCTACTTGGCCTCTTCCTCACCCATGCCTAATTCCACTCTAATGCTGATGGATATTTGTGTTGTTCCAGTGTGTGGCTACTATGAACAGAACTAGTGTGCACCTTCTAGCATGTTCCTCTTTCTCTCTTATTCTCCTCCACCACCCCTCTGTCTCTCTGTGTATGTGTTTCAAACAAGCATTTATTGGGAGCAGGTCCCATAGCAGGAGTGGAAGTCAGAGACAAATTGAAGGAGCCAGGCAAGTGACCTTACTTTTTCACTGGCCCTGCCATTAAGTTTTTACATTTTTGTGTAGACTTATGACTGTGCACTGATGGTTCCATTTGCCTGTTGATTTCACTGACAACTGACAAGTCTGCAACCTTTCCACTTGCTCAAAAGAGCCCGCCGTTTCTGAAATGTCTGCCTGAGCCCTTGATCGGTTTTAACTGGGCTGTCTTTTTCTACTGGTTTGCACTTGTTTCCTTATTTTGGCTACAGGCCCTATGTCTGCTTTATATACCAACAGTTTCATTCCTTACTGTGTTGCCTTTCTGGCCAATTTTAAGTGTCTTCTATTGGAGAGAATTCTTAACTTCCAGACAGTTCAATTTATGATGGAGATATATGTAGCTCAGTGTTTAGAGAGTGCTTGCCTAACATGCATGAGACCCTGGGCTCTATTCCTGGCTCTCCAGAAACTGGGTATGTATGGTGGTGTTTACCTATAATCCCAGTATTTGGGAGGTAGAGGCAGGAAGATCAGAGGTTCAAGGTCATCCTCAGCTACACAGCTACATAGCAAGTTCAAGGCTAGCCTGTTTTTGGAGACCCTATCTCAAAAAGTAACCAAGGAAGCAGAAAGATGAGAGATTGGTTTCCAGACTCCACAGGGTGAGCTTACTACCACATGTAACTCCAGGTGTTGTAGGGGTTCTGATGGCTTTTTTTTTTTTTTTTTGGAGGGCACCTATATGTGCTTGTACAAACACACAGTCATATACATACAAAAGAAAAATAAATATTAAAAGCAAACTAATCTATCAATATTTTAAAAAGGTGGCCTTCATGACCTTTTTTCCCTCATGTCTTACTTTACACAGCCTTTTCCTACCAGGATAGTAGTAGATGTCTTTAATTCTAGCACTTGAGAGACCAGAGAATCTGTGTTTGAGATCAGCCTGGTTGAACATAGTGATTACACATAAATCCTGTCTCAAAAAAAAAAAACAAAACCAAAAAAACCGAAACAACAACAAAAGTCCCAACTTCTTGCTTCTCAAGTCCAAGGTCATGAAGCTATATTCTGAGGAGTCAAACCCATAGCAAACCTAATCTCAGCAGTGATTGAGTTACTGCCTAGAAAGTGCCCTTCACTGAACCTGGATCTTAAGGATTCTGCTAGGCTGTCTGGTTAATGCACTGCAGGAGACTCCTGTCTCCATATTGTCCCTCTCCTCAGTATTTGGAGAAAAAGTCATGTGCCACTGTCCCTGAACTTTTACCCAATGAGCCATCTCCAGCCACAGCTGTTCAGGTAGAGGGTCTACCTAAGGGCATGATGGTGAATAGTTTGGATCAAACAGCTGTTGCTGCCTCCAGCTATGTACTTATGTTTTGGGTATCACAAATTAGTTCTCCTGTAGGGTTCTTAGCCACATAGTGACATTTAGGAACTGGACACCTCAGAAAGATACCCAGGACAGTTACCATGGGATTTGTTGGTACCATGGTGGCAGTGCCCTTCTTTTAGTCCTTACACCAGGGACCAGACCAGCATCTTGTCTTAGCTGCCTTGGGAAACCATCCCAATATTTGAGGCTCAGTAAGTGATATTCTCTGCCTTTTTGTGTATGTGATGTGATGTGTGTGTGTGTGTGTGTGTGTGTGTGTATGTGTGTGTGTAGTATAAAGAATCACCCAGTTCAAGTAAATGCAAAAAAATAGTCAGATCATCACACCACCCTAAACATGAACTTGGTATCTTTTATGTCACCTGATTCATTGAGTGATGGACTACTACATTTACAAAGAATGTGGTCCTGGGGGACCTCTGCACGGAGAGAGTGATGCAGTGTTAGAACATTAATGTTAGACTGACAGATGTATATTCCCTTTTTGCAGAAGAATCTCTCAACTTCTTGTTAATTTCAGAGGAAATAACTCCAATTTTGGCTATTTTGAGCTCTCAACATATCACTGGGTAGGGTTGGGGAGAAGACATTTAGTGCAAACCACATGTTGCATTCTCACCATGCATGTACAGTGACATGTGTGGCCACAAGACCTTAACTGATACTAAAGAGTAGCAAATAACTGGAAATGATTTTTAACATTTACTTCTGCTTTCGATAATTTATACAATAACTTAGTCCTCAACATGGAATGTATTTAATGAAACAAATTCTCAAAAGCCCTCCATATGCCCTAACTGGTTTCTTAGAGCTCTGTAGAGGACTGGACAGTAGAGAGAATTCAGCTCTTTGAGGTGTTTGTTTCTCTTTCGGGTGGTTTTAAGGTTTCAGACAAGCTTTAGTGCTCAGAGGAGCCTACTCTGGCTTGTGGGAGAACCCTTTCTTCAGACTTTACTTTCATAGCATCTATGACAATCGCAACACTGAAGTTCATTTATGCACTTTCCTAAAGAGGAGAAGAGGGTGCCATGACTGCATGGGTGTGGGCCAATAAGTGCATCCCGAGATTCTATATTCTTACCTTATAAATATGAAGGCCATGCAGCTTTCAATCATTTGCTAAACTTGGTGATTTCCATTGCTACCTAACTACCCTATAGAGCTTCTAGTTCCCCACAAGATGAAGTCCAAACTTCTTAGTATGTTTGGAAAGCTTTGAGGAATTTTGTTTTTTTTTAAATTAAGCCCTGAGGAATTTGAGCCTTGCATACCTGGGTTTTAGAAAACAGAGATTTAGCTCTGAAGTCTAAAAATCCACAGCATTTTGCTTCAGGTGAGAAACCTACCTCTAAGGTTGAATAAGACATATCAGCCACAGTCCCAAAGGAACACATAGGATTCACTTTTCAGAACAAATGCAGCTCCGCAGGGCTTGGGGCAACAAGGGCTGGCTCAATGGTTAATGCCCTTAGAGGACGCCTGGTTCAATTCCTAGCATCCACATGGTGGTTCACACCTATCTGTAATTCTTTTAACAGGAGACCTGATACCCTTTTCTGGGTTCTGAAGTCACCTGTCAGGAAGGAACAAATGCATGCACATCTACTAAATAAAAATTTTGGAAAGTAAAACTGAAACTTTGATACTACTATGTATATGAAGCTATAGTTTTTATTATGTATTTTGAGATAAATATGAAGAATTTAAAAATGGCTCTTCTCCTGTATTTCCTGGGTCATATGTCTCACACTAGGAACCCTGACCTTTTCAGAAGCTGCCCACATCCTTAAAATCTCCAGGATTTTGTTATTACGTCCAGGGTAGCGTCACTAAAGTACCTAGTGTACATAGTATCTTCATGTGGAATATCACTTGCCAAGTGTTCCTCAACACCACAAACTTGTAGCTAAGCCTATTTTTTGTCAAGAAAAAGCCTGGAATTGACTGTTTATCATGACAATCATTTAGCCACTTGTAGCTGGTGGCTTCTGTGTGTGGACTGGGAAGACACAGAACATCCTTGTACAATTTCCACAAGGCAGTCTTGGCCTGGAAGTTCAGTGATAACGCCTGGCATGCAGCATTCCTCTCTATGCTTAGACTGCAGGCAGCTGTGTGGGATGGAGCCCTACTTTGCATGCTGCACTGCTTCCTCAGAAAAGGATAGTACTTGCTCCTTGCCTCTGCTTCCTCTTTGGGTGCTGACCAAGGGCATGTCAGGGTTCTCCAGAGCTACAGCTCCTCATCCTCTTCCAGGAAGTTCACTTGTATCAAAGGTGACTCCATCCCTTGAGGCAACAATCACTACAGGATGGGAAACCCATGTGCCTTCTTCAGACCTGGGCTCCTGTTTCAAGTTTCTGTCTCTGGGCTCCAGGTTCTGCTATCACACCAAACCCTGATTCTGGCCCTCCTTGTTTTTCCAATGTTTCCCTCTCTGTCTAGACCTCACAGGTAGTCCATCAGTTTACACATCTTGCTCCGACCCACATTTCCTCCATTGCTTCTGCAGTACAATCCCCAAGAGCTCTGGATCCTTGGGCAAGCCCAGGTGCATGATATCAGCACGGCTCTACTCCTTTATTAATCATCTCTGGTAGAGGTGTTGACCTATGGCTCTGGGTCACATTATCTATGGGTGCCTCAAATGTCTCTTCCCACATCTCTTATCCCACTGATTGCTTAGCAAAGGTCCCAAATAATTACATAGACTGCTAAGGGGAAACTCTCTTCTATCTGAACGTTACTTTCCTTTCCTGTTATTTTCGCCATGGGCTCACACTCCTTTCCTGGGCTTCAGGAACCCAACACTAAAGCTACCACCAACCATAATGCTCACCCTAACTCTAACCATACCTTAAACTGAACTCTCAATTTCAGAAATACATGACCCTACCTGGATGGCATAGCCCCATATTGGAGAGGGGGTGAATGGAAGGGGAGGTGGTCAGGGTGAATGTAAAGGGGGAGAGAATGTAAGAGGGAGGGAGGGTATCGAGTGAGGGATAGGAATCGACATGTAAAATAAACAATAATAATTTAAAAAAATTCAGTATGTAGGGACTCAGAATGTGCAACAAGAGGATTAGTGGATCTAACAGAGATCTTGAGGTCTTTAGCTGAGGGAACTCTAGCAGAGGCCCAGTGATGGGTTTCAAGTATCCAGTAGGATGTTTTGTTTCATTTAAAAATTATTTATCATATGTAATATCCTAATTGAATATCTCCTGGTAGAAAATGAGAGGGCAACAATCTCATTGTAGATGGTTGTGAACTACCATCTGGTTGGTGGGAAGTAACTCATATCCTCTGTAAGTACAATCAGTGTGCTTGAACTTTTAGCCATCTATCCATTCCATTGCTGTGTTTGAAGAAAAGGCCTCATTATGTAATTTTGACTGGCCTGGAATTCATTGAGATTCATGCTTTTGGCTCCTGAGTACTGCTGGACAGGATGTGTAGAAAGGGGAACTCTACTCCACTGCTTTTGGGAGTTCAAACTTATACAGCCATTTTCAAGATAGCTATGGCAGTTCCTCAGCAAGATGGGAATTGGTTTACCACAGGACCTGGCAATCCCACTCATAGCCATATACCCAAATTATCCACATTCATGCAACAAAGGAAAGTGTTTAATTATATCTATAGCAGCATTATTTGTAATAGCAAGAAACTAGAAGCTACCCAGATGCCTCTCAACTGAAGAATGGATAAAGAACTTGTGGCACATCTACACAATGGACTACTAATAGACAGAAAAAAATGGAATCTTGAAATGCACAGGCAAGTGGATGGCACTTGAAGAAATAATCATGAATGAGGTAACCCAGGCACAAAAAGTAGAACATGGTAGAGAGGAGAGAGAACATAAAAGAGCAAGTCATTATTGGTTTGAAGAGAAAGTTGAATGTTATATCTAGAGACCTACAAGACTGACTCCAACTAACAATCTGAGCAACAGTGGAAAGGCTTCCATTATTGACCTTCCCTGAAAATGACATCAGCAACTAACTCGAGCGCTACATGGAGCCCTCATCTAGTCTCTGTAGAAAACAGAAGCAAAGACCCAGAAGTAAACACTGCGTCTAACTAGAATCCAGATGCAGAGAGAGAGAGGACAAGATCGAGTTGCAGAAACACATTGAGACAGCTGATCTGATGAAGGAGGAGCTAATAGGATCCCAGACTGATAGCTGTGAATCCAACATGGAACTGACTCAGACCCCTGAGATGGGTATCAACTAGAAGGTGTGGGAGCTGTCTAATGGAGTTCAGACAGTGGGATCTGGATGTATTCCTGGTGCGCAAAAGGACCTTGAGGACACATTCCCCCAATCCAGGGATACCCCCTAAACCTAGACATAGAAGAGACATTCTAATCAACACTTCAAATGCGCTGTCACAAATACATGACCCCACTCTGGATGGCCTAGCCCTATGTGTTGATTGTGGGTGAATAGGATGGCAGGGTGGTCAGGGTGAATGTGAGGGGGCAACAGATGATAAGAGGAAGGGAAGGAATTGAGGGAGATATAGGGAACAAGGATCTACATGTAAAAAATCATGAACTAATTTTAAAAAATATCCGGCATGCATGGACTCAGGATGTTCCCAAGAGGATATGGGGATCTAACAAGTTTTTGGTGGTCTTTAGCTGAGGGAACTCTTGCAGAGGCCCAGTGATGTGTTTCAAGTAACCAGTAGGACATTTTATTTCATTTTTAAAAGTTATTTTGTCATATGTAATACCCTACTTGAATGTCTGCTGGTAGAAAAGAAGAGGGCAACAGGTCTGATTGTAGATGGTCGTGGAGCTACAATCTGGTTGGTGGGAGTTAACTCATATCCTCTGTAAGTACAGTCAGTGTGCTTTAACTTTCAGTCTTCTGTCTGTTCCATTGTTGTGTTTTTAAGAAAGGGCCTCATTATGTATCTGTGACTGGCCTGGAATTCATTGAGATTCATGCTTTTGGCTCCTGAGTCCTGGGTTCAAAGGCATGAAACACCATGATCATCTCAGGAATAAAATTTTATATTGTTAACATAAATAAGCATTAGTTTAGTTAAAATGGCTAGTGCTATGCATTCTGAGACAATAATTAATTTTTATTACATTTCTTATTCACGCAAAATTGAGGTCGATTTTTTTTTAAATTAAAAAGTAGTAAATTATGGGCTATAATTAGGTGTTATTGGCTAGTGTCTAGAATTCCTGATACTAAGAGATTTAAGTTCAGCCTCTATTACCAACAAAGCAAAATAGGGCCTGAGTAGGTATCTCAGTAAATAAAGTACAAACACGAAGGACCTGAGATCAAGCAAAATGCTAAATCTAGAAGGGGATGATTAAAAGTTAAACTTGTGGGATATTTGATCATTTGTGAAAAGAGGGTGCTTTTTACCTTGCCTGCCTAAGGCACTTAATTGGTTTAACAAAAAGCTAAGCAGCCAATTCCTCAAAAGGAATGGTTAGGCAGGATTGCTGGGCTGAGAGAAAAACTCAGGGGAATGAATCTAGGCCTGGACCCATGCCAGGAAGGCAAGGAAGGAGCTGCGAATACACAATAATAGACAATAGGCTAATAGACATTTGTTAAGGTATAGGAAATCGTTGGGAACAAGGTTAAGTTAAAGGCCAATCATTCATAATTTAGAAATGTCTGTGTCATTATTTGGGGATGGATTGTTCCAAGAAAATCTGACAAGAAATTCCAACTACATATTAGCACTGGAAAGGTGAGAGAGATCTGTAAGTCTCAGTGGCAGAAAAGTTTACCTTCATAAATGTGAACCTGATAAATAAGAGGGACAATTGGAATTGAATTGACGTTGACACGTGATCTCTCTATTGCTCTGTCTCTGTCTATCTGTGCTTCTGTCTCTCTCTCCCCATAACATAAACACACACACCCACACCCACACACACACACACACACACACAAACACCCCCACACACACACACACATACACACAGTACAGAAACAGATTTATTCCATATTGAATTATGGTTGGGTGTCTTCTCATATTCTGTCCCTGTACTGTGCCCTTTGTGTTTGTTTACTCGAGAAAGGGTTTCCCTGTGTAGCCCTGCCTGTCCCCAAACTCACTCTGTGTACAAGGCTGGTCAAAAACTGAAGTGATGCCTACCTCAGCATCGCTTAATACAAACTGGTTCCTTATTTAGTATTAAGGCAAAAGCTGTCAGGTTTTTTAAATTGATAAATACAAGTGAGTTGATACTGCATAATCTGAACACATATTACCTGCAAAAAGCAACATATGTAGTGCCACAATACTCTGCAGTGACACAGAAAATACACTTTGAAATTGACACACTCCATCTTTTTCAAAATTTGAATCAGAAGTTAGTTCCAATTTTTTCATACACAATATGATTTGTTTATTAATATTGACAAACTCTTCATTACTAGTCTCTTATAACAATCAAAATTATTATGAGATACATTAATTCCAATAAAATTTTATGGGGGAATGAATGCAGCAGCATACCTTTGTTTGCCTCAAAGTTGCCACATGTTGTTGAATCAGGTTCAGCTTCTCTATGGTGTGGTCAGAGGTGATATGCGCATCATACATAGGCCTATGAAGAAGTTTACATAGTTCCTCATATTGTTATGAGTAGTTTATGTTTATGAATTCTCTCTTTTTTACATTTTTTGAGGAATTCTACATGAGTGTCCAAGTCTTTTCTAGTTAACGGACACTTGTCTTGTTTTTTTTTTTTTTTTTTTTTTTTTTTTATGAAACCAGATATGATTATAGTAAGGTTCAAGGATGCTAATGGAACTACAAAATAATAGGAATGCCAAATGGTTAAATTGACATACAAGGCAGTTTAAGCCTCGGGTGGTGTCACAATTTTTTAATTGTAGCACTTGGGAGACAGAAGTGCAGTTTTTATCTCTGAGTTGGAGACCATCCTTGAATACAAACTATGGGCTAAGTTGGGCAGGGCTATTACACAGAGATAAAGTGCCAAAAATGTAGGTTATGCCAAACAGAAAATAATGAAAAAAGGATCACCTAATACTTATAGCAAGAAAGAACAATTATGACTTTGTTTCGTGCTTGACTTCTCCTATGTGTTAAAAAAATAACTAGGGTCCTGATACTCCAAACTCCTTTTCAGGTTAAGATTACACTATCAGTCACCATGCGTGTAATATAGCCCTGCGTGTAATATCTTTGGAAGTAAATAGAGACTGCTCCAATTTATACTGTAGTAAAACACACCTGAATTATTGCCCTGCTCCAAGTTAACAACAATCTTAATGAAATTCCATCCCCACAAATGGGACAAAAGCAATATGTACTCAGCAAAACTCTATTGCCAGTATAAACACAGCCAGTTTTTCACTTTCAATACAGAACTCAATTTACACAGTACTTACTCTAATATTCCCATGATCAACTCTTTGCCCATTACTATGAATACAGTAGATCCTGCCCCATTCCTAGTATATAAAGAAGGCAGTAGAGTGAGTATTATTTATATATTGTAAAACAAAGTTTCACTAATCATTCTTTAAAAATTGACTTATATTCAGGGAAAACAGATGTGATTAGTATACTCCAAAGGTTCTCATGTGCCTAAATTCACATGAGTGAACTTGAGTGTTTAAGAAAAAAAAAAAAGTATTTTTTATTTAGCACATCTACATCATTTATATTAACTTAAGGAAAATGGTCTAATGTCATGGTCTTCTTGAAGGATCAATTATCCTTACCTTTGAAAGGCAGTCTGACTGCTAGTGTTATTCCATCTACAGACATGGATGGTATGCTTCTACTTTAATAGTAATTGGAACATGAGATACCTCAACATTATCACTCAGCTCTCCCTGGTGTCCCATATTTTCAGAATCATCCTGGATGGCTGAGTAGTACACATGTTTGATCACTAAAGGAGCCACAAAGTTTTAAGTTTTTCTGGTAACAACTATTTGTATCACTACATAACTTGGCTCTTATGTACGCATTTATTCTCTGGTGGTGGATGGTAGCTCAGACATATATATGAAGAAGGAATGGAGGACAGAAATCAAGTTTGGGGTGATACTGTCTACCTGTTTTTTTGATATAAAGCCTAATTTACAAGACCATGAGATTCTTTCCTTCATGTATTTAAGTGTGTTGCTTGTGAACCTGGTGACCACTGAAGTCACAAGTCAGTGCTGGTTTCCCTGGAATAGCAGTTCAGGACAGTTGTAGTCCACCACATGGGCTGGAAACTGGAATCTGCTCCTATGCAAGAGCAGAAAATGCTTGCAACTGCTCAACCTATCTTCAGCTGCTGTCTTATTTTTACGTATTTTGGAGATGAAGTTTCTCATTCCACCTATCTCTGCCTCTCAATGTTGAAGTTAGAAGTATATGCAACCATTATGTTTTTTCACTCGAGACAAGGTTCCTATATGATGCCCTGGCTGTCTTGAAACTTACCCTGTAGAACAGGCTGAACTTTGGAGATCTTTTTGCCTCTGCCTCTTCCTCCAAAGGACTGGTGTTAACGGCATAAACCACAAAACAGCAATCTGGATTAATTTTCAAGAATTGTTAGGAGTAAATTGAGGTTTTCATGTCTATGAGGGAAGTAGTTTTCAAATTAATCAATTTATTCAATGTTTCCTACCCCTCTTTCAAACAAACACCAATGCCTCCCATTTCTCTAAAGTTAAAATATTATTATGCTCTGTAAAACAAAAAAAAAAAAATTGTAAGCAGGGTGAATAGGGTAACTGCCTTCCACATTTGTCGTATATATCTCCCCTTCAACTAGAAGCTTTCCATTTGCATTGCTAAACTGACAACATATTCCTCTGTCTTAGATACCCACCAGCTTGTTTTGAACACCACAAAATTTAAGCCTAAATATATATCATTTTTTACTTTTACAAAAAAGCCCCATGCATTTAGGTAACTATGTGTAGTGCAAGTTTATAATTGCAGCACTTGGAAGTATGGACAGATGACTGCTACTACCTCCAAGCTGGCCTTGGCTACAAAGCAAGACCCTGCCTCAAAACAAATAAGTATACATAAAGAAACTTAAATGTAACCATGTCATATTTAATTAGTGAAAAGTACAAACCAGTGGAATGGTGTATGCCTTGCTTGGTACTCTGAAGCTTGAGACAGGAGTTCAAGGCCACAAAGGACTGTATTGCTAAGAGCCTATCTTGGAAAAAGAACAAATGAGATGAAAATAAACAATAAAACATTCATTTACTTCACCACAGTTGAAAAGAAGAAAATCATATCTTACCATTCTCGTGAGCATGTGTTGCTGTGCTAAAACACTGACCACACACAATGCAGGCCAGAAAGGGGCTTACTTAGCTTATGCTCCAGGTCACTGTCCCTAATGAGAATTACAGCAGCGACTCAAGAAGGACAGAGGGAAGAAAATGTGGAGGAATGCAGGTGTCAGCTCATCTCTGGTTCTCTCAATTGCTCACAGTAAAGCTTAGCCAGTGCCCTTTGTTTACAGATAGCCCCTTGCACATGGACAGTTATAACAGCATAACTGCTGCCCATGTACAGGTTTACAGATTTTTTTTTCTTTTCTCTTGCCACCTGCAAGGCCTGTGTTAAGGCCAAGAGCTCAGCTTCTCATGCTGAGTTTCCTTCTGGCAGGCTGCTGGCTCAAACCATGCAGGTATCAATCACATCCTTGTCCCTGTCCTTTCTTTACCTTTCACAAGGTAACTGTTCCCATCCGTGAACCAATTTAGTGTTTCCACGGCCAGAGGGAAGAATGTAAGGTCTTTGCAATCTCCTGCCTCTTTAATCAGCAGGTGAGGACAGTCCCAAATTACTTGTTCATCAGTCTTCTCAGGCAGAAGAGTGGCAGGTAGTGCATCAGTGATTCATGTGGGCATTGGACATCCATTGTTCTGTGGGCTGCTGGACAATGCTCTCCCTGTTCAATAGTGCATGGGGGACTATTATAGTTACTTTCTGCCCCTAGGTTAACATGTCAGAGTCTTTGGCCATGGCAGCCATAGCTTTTAGACAGCCAGACCATCCACTGCCAACAGTATCAAGCTCCTTCCCCTGTTTATCAGTTACTGATGGCTGTTCAGAGTCAAAACAAATCCAGGCTCCTACATTTGACAGGATGTCTCTTTTAACAGAAGGAAAGGGCATCCTGGGATATCTAGGAACAAGTGATATATCCGACCTGCATCAAGTATCACTGCCACCTGTATCCAGGCAACTCCAGTATCCTGCTAGTTGGCACTCAACTCCAATGTACTATCTGGCACATGTATGGGAAACACCACACTATCCAAGCCCATGGCATAGGGGATACAGGCAAACAGGAACTACAGCTGGTTGCCCCACTGAGGCCATGCCTTCTCCATTTCCTGAGCTGACTCTCAGTCATTTCCTGGTGTCTGGCCACTGCTGGCCTGCCTTTTAATTGCTAATCTCATTAACACCTGCCAGAGGCCTTAAGGGGAGACCCACCCTGCTGAGCCTCTGCAGGTAGGCAGCCCTCCTTGGCAGTGGGTGTGGACTTCAGAGCACAGGGGAAGGATCACATTTAATCAGCCTCTTTTGGATTCATCCAGGGCAATACTTATATGTCAAGCACCACTGTGCAACAGGAAAACACAGCTCTCTCAAGCCAGAGCTGACATTCACATGGCAGGAATATTTAATTGCTAAGGGAGGCCTTGTTCTTGCCTTCTTTTGATCTACTGGGGCACTTTGGATTGGTACACACCACCTAGTTCACCTAAATAAGAGATGCAGGAACAATTTAAAGGGATAAGTCCTTGAACCTGATAGACAGGGCCTCAGGGCTCTACAGAGGAGAAATGACTTTTGCACAGAGAGTTTGAGTTTGGAGGCTTAACAGCAGAGCACTGCCCTAGCACCTGTGAGGCCCTCAGTTTGACCCTAAGCTTCTCCATCTCCTTGGCCTCTTCCTCACCCATGCCTAATTCCACTCTAATGCTAATGGATATTTGTGTTGTTCCAGTTTGTGGCTGCTATGAAGAGAACTAGTGTGCACCTTCTAGCATGTTCCTCTTTCTCTCTTATTCTCCTCCCCCCCATCTCTCTGTGTATGTGTTTTAAACAAGCATTTATTGGGAGAAGGTCCCATAGCAGGAGTGGAAGTCAGAGACAATTTGTGGGACCCAGGCAAGTGACCATACCATTTCACTGGCCCTGCCATTAATCTTTTACATTTTTGTGTAGACTTATGACTGTGCACTGATTGTTCCATTTGCCTGTTGATTTCCCTGACAACTGACAAGTCTGCAAACTTTCCACTTGCTCACTGGGCCATCCAAAGAGTCCTTGGTTTCTGAAATGTCTGCCTGAGCCCTTGATAGGTTTTTTGCTGGGCTGTCTTTTTCTACTGGTTTGCACTTGTTTCCCCTACTTTGGCTACAGGCCTTATGTCTGCTTTATATACCAACAGTTTCATTTCTTACAGTGTTGCCTTTCTGGCCAATTTTAAGTGTCTTCTATTGGAGAGAATTCTTAACTTCCAGAAAGTTCAATTTGTGCTGGAGATGTATGTAGCTCAGTGTTTAGAGAGTGCTTTCCTAACATGCATGAGACCCTGGGCTCTATTCCTGGCTCTCCAGAAACTGGGTATGTATGGTGGTGTTTACCTATAATCCCAGTATTTGAGAGGTAGAGGCAGGAAGATCAGAGGTTAAAGGTCATCCACAGCTACACAGCTACATAGCAAGTTTAAGGCTAGCCTGTTATTGGAGACCCTATCTCAAAAAGTAACCAAGTAAGCAGAAAGATTAGAGTTTGGTTTCCAGCCTAGACAGGGTGAGCTCACTACCACCTGTAAGTCCAGGTGTTGAAGGTGATCTGATGGCATTTTTTTTTTTTTTTGGAGGGCACCTATATGTGATTTTACATAGACACACAAAATAAAAAGTAATTATTAAAAACAATCTAATCTATCAATATTTTTAAAAGGTTTCCTTCATGAACTTTTTTTTCCCTCATGTCTTACTTTACACAGTCTTTTCCTACCAGGATAGTAGTACCCTTCTTTTAGTACTTACTCCAGGGACCTACAGCTTCTCTGCTCTCTATAGCAGCCAGGTTATGGAGTCTCCTTACCTCTTTAGCCCATACACTTAGCACACAGCTATGATCTCCCACCACCATGTTGAGCAGCAGGGACAGCATGCCTGCAGAGTCATTTAAGATGTCAAACCAGTAGTTCCCAGCCTCTATGGTGAACTCCATGCCGATGGCACAGTTGATGTGGCACACCAGACCTTGAACACAAGATCACTGCTCATCTCTCTGAGACTCCCCTGGAGTCATCCCACATTAGATGTCAACAAGAGCCATCCATCCCTAGGTGTGCTGTGGAGGGTGAGTTCCCACATCAGCTATAAGAGCTGCTTTGTAGGGGATTTCATAGCAGAAAAACAACAGCAACAGTTAGGGTATTGCTCTTTAGGGGACATCATATAACGGCTGAAAGTCTTTGAATGCTGAATATACCAAAACATACCCTTGAGACTGTGAGAATTGTACTTAAATGTGGTGTGGGGGTCCTAGAGAAGGATTGGTTTGGGAGGAAACTACAATTTACATAGGTGCTATCACATACCAGGGTCTGGTCATGTACCTTAGCAGATTAAACCTCCAAGGTAGTAGTCAGGGATCCCTTGTATACTTGGATGCCAGGGCTTAGTGTTGTCTGATATCTCCCTGTAGTACAACATGGCAGAGTCAATATTTGACTCCAGGTTTACATATGACTTCCTAAGGCTTTGCATGGTGCCTCTGAATCAGAGTAGCCCTTCCCACTGCCATACCATATTATATCAAACACTGGGAGGCTCCCTCAGGAGAGGATTAAGTGCTGGATTGGGAGCTACATGCATTTGTACTGTGGAACACAGATTCCCAATTTGCGAAAAATAAAATGAAATGCCAAGTGCTATCATGCTCGAGGAATGGGGAAGAGGACACTTCCCACATGATATCTAGGACATGTGATCAGAAGTGACATTATCTATCATGGACATAGTGCCATCAGAGGCACATGAGGGTTCTCATGATCCTGGCTGGGTGGCAAGGTGGGAAATAAAAAATGGGTCTCTGTGGTGCATATTACCTGTGCATACAGCTCCTAGAACAACTGATCCAAGTGGAGGTGAGTATCACCAAAAGCAGGAGCACAGCTACACCACTGAGCCCTTCTGGAGTAGGCTTAGAAGCACATGGCCCCTAATAAGACCCCTCCACTGATTGTCTTGCATTTTGCCATCCACACATGCCCAGCCTCCACTGCCTGGTGTCCTAACCTCTAATGGCTGCCTTGGGTTGGTAACTGGAGGAAGACCTTGATGTCTGTCATAGGGGTGAGTATGGCCGCTGTGTGTCCAAGCAGGCTCCCCCATACCCAGCATCAGCAGCAGCATGAAGAAGTAGAGAACTGACCATAGCTGGGACACTTCCATGCTTCTAATGGCCTCAGTGTAGACGATAAAGGCCAGGCCCATGCCCTGGAAAGCCTGCAGATGATTAATAGACACCAGTTACTCATGTGAGTCAGAGGGGACAAGAGTGGAACACCATAGTTCGAATGTGGAAGGTCTATCCTCCATGTGTTGCTGCACTCTTTCAGGTGTGTAACTGTAACACCAAAAATAAAAATCCAGAGACAGGTATTGGGGTTCAAGCTTCAAGCTGAAGGTCAGAGAAGCAAACCAGCCGAGCCACTAGCTCTTACATCTACCTCAGTCTATAAGGGGGTGATCCTGTCCCTGCAAGATCTCTAGCAAACCTATGACTGCCGCCTCTCCTCAGGGTGCCTAGAGACCAAATCTCTCAATGCAGCCTGAGACATTGGGTTTCTGTTTTTATATGCCTCTCTAGAGCTGGGATTAAAGGTATGAGCTCTGTTAATCTTTTAGACTGATTCACCTCTAGTGTATCCCTGGGAGGTTTCACACTCCCAGAGATCCACCCAAAGCTTGTGCCTCCACTGTCTGGCTAGCTGTTATGGATGCTGGGATTAAAGTTATGTGTCACTTTTGCCTGATTGCATTAGCCTGTGACTGGCTTTGCTTTTGAATCCTCGGGCAAGTTTTTGACAAATCATACATAATATATCACCACATATAAATTTCTGGACTTTCAGACCTGGGCTCTTACTGGAGATAGTAGAACATTGGGTAAGTGCCTTGAAGTTTTGTAGCCCGCTGTCACTTCCTGTCTGTTCTTGGCTTCCTTGTCCATCAATAGTTAGTGTCTTAGGCTCATGAGTCTATTGTCATGAATTGTACAATCTTTGTCCACCATGATACATTGTACCTCTCACTCAGGAGAGGAAAATAAGAACCTCCCTCATGACCGTGTTAGTTATTTTTTATAGCAACACAATTTGTTTTGACTGACTCATAAATGTAAATAAGCTCAGTGGAGTAAGCACAGTGGGAATAGTAGGCTTCAGAAGCAGATAAGGATAACATGACATTGAGATTTTTAACTGAATATTAGATATCACACAACAATTATTTCACTATTATTAGCAGGAGCCATCAATTCTAAACAATGTAAGTGTTAAAATACTCCCTCCTGGGTACTCTGATCTCACTCTCCTGCCCATGACTACCACCGAAACAACACAAGGAAGACAATTTGAATCAATGACTTAAAAAAAAATAGTGTTTTCAATAATTATCATAATTATTGGTTTAAATGTTATCTATAATGTTAATATTGGATTAGATATGGCTGAAGAGAGAAGGAGTGGACAGGAACTTATTTCTCAGGGTACTTATATTCAATCAAACGTAGTTTGACATAAAGATGCACTTAAATTGGACTAATGGTGTCTGTATACACTGTGAACCTTAACATATCTTGATATATAATGGACTTCAATCGTACAACAAGCTGCTGAAACTCAGATAATCACATCGGCTAGCCTGTGCGTGCCAGGTTGCCAACTGCTTAAAACAAAGTTCAAAGAAAGCAAATATAAGTTTTATCCATCGAGCACTGTGTATACTTCATTTACTATATCTTTTTAAATTTTATTTTATATGCATTGGTGTTTTGCTTGCATGCATGTCTGTGCGTTTGTCTCTTTCATTTTTATGAAACCAGATATGAGTATAGAAAAGTGCAAGGATGGTAAAGGAACTACAAAATAATAAGAATACCAAATGGTTAAATTGAAATATAAGGCAGTTTAATTCTGGGGTGGTGGCACAATTTTTTAATTGTAGCACTTGGGAGACAGAAGGGCATTGGTTATTTGTGAGTTGGAGACCACCCTTGAATACAAACTATGGGCTAAGATGGGCAGGGCTATTTCAAAGAGATAAGCTGCCAAAAATGTAGGTTATGCCAAACAGAAAAGAATGAAAAAAGGATCACCTAATACTTCTAGCAAGAAAGAACAATTATGACTTTGTTTCGTGCTTGACTTCTCCTATGTGTTAAAAAAATAACTAGGGTCCTGATACTCCAACCTCCTTTTCAGGTTAAGATTACAGGTATCAGTCATCATGCTCAAATTCCTTTTACAATTCCTACTGTAATAAAATATCCCTGAATTATAGCCCTGCATGTAATATCTTTGGTAGTAAATACAGATTGCTCCAATTTATACTATAGTAAAACACACCTGAATTATTGCCCTGCTCCATGTTAAAAACAATCTTAATGAAATTCCATCCCCAAAAATGGCACAAAAGCAATATGTACTCAGCAGAATCTGTATTGCACAGCCAGTTTTTCACTTTCAATACAGTACTCCAAATTACACAATACTTACACTAATATTCCCATGATCACCTCTTTGCCCATTACTATGAATACAGCAGATCCTGCTCCATTCCTACTGGATAAAGAAGGCAGTAGAGTGAGTATTATTCAAATATTGTAAAAATATAGTTTCACTAATCATTGTTTAAAAATTGCCTTATATTCAGGGAAAACAGATGAAATTAGTATACTCCACATGTTCTCATATGCCTAAATTCATATGAGTGAAAGTGAGTGTTTAAGGAAAAACGGTATTTTTTAAATAGCAAATCTGCTTCATTTTATATTAACTTAAGGAAAATGGTCTAATGTCATGGTCTTCTTGAAGGATCAATTATCCTTACCTTTGAAAGGCAGTCTGACTGCTAGTGTTATTCCATCTACAGACATGGGTGGTATGCTTCTACTTTAATAGTAATTAGAACATGAGATACCTCAACATTATCACTCAACTCTCCCTGGTGTTCCATATTTTCAGAATCATCCTGGATGGCTGAATGGTGCACAGCTTTGATCATTAAAAGAGCCACAAAGTTTAAAGTTTGTTTGGTAACAACTATTTGTATAACTACATATACTCGGCTCTTATGTACCCATTTATTCTCTGGTGGTGGATGATAGCTCAGACATATATATGAAGAAGGAAAGGAGGACAGAAATCAAGTTTGGGGTGATACTGTCTACCTGTTTTTTTTTTCTGATATAAAGCCTAAATTACAAGACTATGAGATTATTCCCTACATGTATTTAAGTGTGTTGCTTGTGAACCTGGTGACCACTGAAGTCAGAAGTCAGTGCTGGATTCCCTGGAATAGCAGTTAGGACAGATGTAGTCAACCACATGGGCTGGAAACTGAAACCTGCTCCTATGCAAGAGCAGAAAATACTTGCAACTGCTCAACCTATCTTCAGCTGCTGTCTTATTTTTACGTATTTTGGAGATGAAGTTTCTCATTCCACCTATCTCTGCCTCTCAATGTTGAAGTTAGGAGTATATGCAACCATTATGTTTTTTCACTCGAGACAAGGTTCCTATATGATGCCCTGGCTGTCTTGAAACTTACTCTGTAGAACAGGCTGACCTTTGGAGAACTTTCTGCCTCTGCCTCTGCCTCCAAAGTACTGGTGTTAAAGGCATAATCCACAACACAGCAATCTGGATTAATTTTCAAGAATTGTGAGGATTGACTTGAGGTTTTCATGGCTTTGAGGGATGTAGTTTCTCAAATTAATCAATTTATTCAATGTTTCCTTACCCCTCTTTCAAACAAACACCAATGCCTCCCATTTCTCTAAAGTTAAAATATTATTATGCTCTGTAAAACGAAAAAAAAAATTGTAAGCAGGTTGGAATAGGGTAACTGCCTTCCACATTTGTCATATATATCCCTCCTCCAACTAGAGTGCTTTCCATTTGCATTGCTAAACTGACAACATATTCCTCTGTCTTAGATACCCACCAGCTTGTTTTGAACACCACAAAATTTAAGCCTAAACATATATCATTTTTTACTTTACAAAAAAAAAGCCCATGCATTTAGGTAGCTATGTATAGTGCAAGTTTATAATTG